>NC_140589.1:1836309256-1836489256 GCF_964204655.1 Triturus cristatus | reverse complement strand
ATATTGAGCCCATTTACAAAGGTATGTAGACTTGTGTGCAGCAGGAATAGGAACCCACAAGAATTGCCACACGATCTTCTCGATAGTGCGCCTAGAAACCTGCACCAGGCGCAAGGAAACTTCTGGGGATGTCGGTGAATGGGAGGGGGTGTAAAAGTGCCATCAAGTGACGATCTGACCCGCCGCCCGCACTCTTCAGGTTGCACTGGTGACTCGGGTCCCTTCCCAGGTGGTACGAGGGGTACCATTTCAGGAGCACAATAGGGGTTCATTACGCAAACATCCCAGGAGTCTTTACGGCAGGATCCTGGTTGAAAATGACGGCGCGCTGCTAGCCCTTCGGACGGTTGCAAGCCTGATCAACCGGAGCTTACCTGGATCCGCTCCGCTCCTAAAAAGGCGTGAGTAAAAGTGATGAACTAGGGGTCCATGGCATGTAAGGGGGATAGCCCCACTAAATGGTAGCACCAATTGGGTTGGCCATAGTGCATTTTTACTCATCAGGTGGGCAGGGCAGCTTAGGTTAGTCTCCGCTGCCTGCCCTTGGATCACCGGTAAGTTAACCCACCAAGTTGGCATACTCCTTGTATGTAATAAACCTACAGCAAACTGTTTCCCAACAAAATTTGTGTGGACTGTTTATTTTTGCGCAGCGCAACTAATTACTGCTAAGGAGGGGGCTTGCCGATATCAGCACTTTGACCTGATAGTATCTCACGTGGCACATTATTGGGTTCCTTCACAGACCCCGCAGTTCAATGCCTTTGCCACTTTCAACCAGCCCAACCCAATGTGCTCTGCAATCCGCTGCCACCTTGAACAGCGCACACACTCCTGATAGCAGAGCAGCCATCTTTACCCGGCTCCCGGCTAAGCAGATTATGCCTCGTAGTTTTTTCCTAACCCCCTTTAACATGTCCTTACTCTGCATGGTTTAACTGGCCGATGCTTAAACCCCCACCTGTATGCAAAAGAGCTGTTTACCCTCCTAAACGTACCCCATCACCGAGTTTACCCAGCTATAACCATAAGTAGTAAGTATAGGTCTTGATACAGTCTACCTGGCTGTCTCTTAAACAGTCCCTCCCCCATACAGCCCACCTGGCTGTCTCTTAAACAGTCCCTCCCCCATACAGCCCACCTGGCTGTCTCCTAAACAGCCCCCTCCTTCATACAGCCCACCTGGCTGTCTCTTAAACAGCCTCCTCTTTCATACAGCCCACCTGGCTGTCTCTTAAACAGCCCCCTCCGTCATACAGCCCACCTGGCTGTCTCTTAAACAGCTCCCTCCTTTATTCATACAGCCCACATAGCTGTCTCTTAAACAGCCCCCTCCTTCATAAAGCCCACCTGGCTGTCTCTTAAACAGCTGCCCCCTTCACAAGTCCATCCAGCTGTTTCTTAAACAACTTCCTCCTTCGACAGTCCATTCGGCTGTCTCTTAAACAACCCCCTTCTTCATAGGTCCATCCAATTGTCTCTTAAATAGCCCCCTCCTTCATACAGTTCACGTAGCTGTCTCCTACACACCCCCAGCTTCATTCAGTTCACCTGGCTGTCGTTTAAATAATCCCTCCTTCAGTCAATCCACCCAGCTGTCTCTCAAAGAGACCCCTCCTCCATGCAGTCTCCCTGACTGTCTCTTGAATAGCCCCCTCTATCATACAGTCCCCCTGGCTGTCTCTTAAATAGCTCCTTCTTCGTACAGTCCACCTAGCTGTCTCTTAAACAGACCCTTCTTCATACAGTCCACCAGTCTATTAAACAGCTCCCTCCTTCATGCAGTCTACCTGGCTGTCTTTTAAATAGCCCCCTCTTCATACAGTCCACCCAGATGTCTCTTAAATAGCTCCTTCTTCATACAGTCCACCCAGATGTCTCTTAAATAGCTCCTTCTCCATACAGTCCACCAAGCTGTCTATTAAACAGCTCCTTCCTTCGTGAAGTCTACTTGGCTGTCTCTTAAACAGCCCCTCCTTCACACAGACCACCTGGCTGTCTCTTAAACAGCTCCTTCTTAATAAGTCTTACTAGCTACCTTTTAAATGGACTCAACCTTCGTACAGTCCACCCATGTGCCCCTTTTTTTTTTTTTAATATATTTATTAAGGTTTTAATTGTCATGCCACACATATAACATACATTGCAAAAAAATATGTCCGTCATTACCGAACTGTCTGACCAGTAGTACCAATCATTATACATTCTGTTGACATATTACAACTCAAATCACAGGCCATGACACTTTAAACAAAACCACCCCAAATAGCCCCCCTTCTCTCCCCATGAACACTCATAAATTGCATGTAGCTAGTAAAAAGACACAACACACTCAGACAAAGGTCGGACTAGCAGCAACTCCTTTGCATATAAATATTGCGTATATGATCCAATGATTACGTCTTAGCCACCTCCCACACAGTTGATACATAAATGCAGGACCCCTTATCCTCCAACCCCGACCACATCTCCCTTACAATTCTGTTGCCTTAAAGTCTTCCAGTATCGCATTCCACTCTAAGGAGATGGGCTTTTTGCGCATTCCCCGGTCTTCTTCCCTCTTAAGTTCTGCCCCCTCTGCTTTGCCCCATCTCACCACCTCGCCATGCCACTCCATCACCAACGGTGCCGTAGCAGTTTTCCAGCGTTTAGTAATTGCACGCTTGGCCAGTATTAGCGCTAAGTTAGCAAATCTGATCATGGGGTTGCCACTTTTGGCTTTCATACCCCACCCCAGTAGAGCACCCAGGTGCCCCTTAACCGGCAGTCGCTTCATACCCTCTACACTGAAGCCTCTTACAAGCCCCTCCTTCATACACCTCACCTGCTACCTGTTAACAGCCCTCTCCTTTCTACAGTCCACCCAGCAGCCTATTTACAGAGGCCCTGCTTCATACAGGTGTTGAATGCTGTCATGGAATGATGTCTTTGTTCCACTATGAATCAACACAAATGTAACGTAAAAGCTGTGTGTGTTCTTTTGCATTATTTGTGCATACTGACGTCATCAAGGTGAGCCACGAAGCATGTGTCCCACGTACCTTGTAAATCATTGCAAAGGGAATCACATTTTCGGAAAGCATGTCAAAGGGATAGTTGGTGTGAATGAATTCTTTATTGCTGTGATACAAAATGTATTCTTTTTTTTTTTTTTTTTTTTTTTTTTAAAAACCTTTATTTGTGCATATTAAAGGAACAAATACGGGCCTACAACCGTCAGGCCGGCCACGGTACATTTAAGCACTGGTACAAACATTACATCCCCTGTCCATCAGCGGTCAAGGTTAGCAACGAGTCGTGAGGTATACACTGGAGAGATCCTTGACACCAGGGGAAGGAGAAATGAAGGTTAATTTTAAGGTTTTTCAATATAATTTTATCAGGGAAAAATCAGTAAAGAATGAGAACCAAGGAGATTCGAGTCCGCAAGATAGCTTCACCACACGGGAGAGCAGCAGCATCATTAAAACGGTCATAGAAGGAAAACCTCAGGCAGTGAGGCGATGCAGTTATATAACAGGATAGTCACATGAGTAAATATGCACCCCTCCAGAGCCGCCCCCACTCAATCCACCCCACACCCGGACCCCGAATCGAAACAAGTATAGCGCAGAAACAGAAAAGAAAAAGGCCCATAGAACTAAGTAGAAACAATGAATTACCCCCCCACCCTACACCAATGCGGAGGCTACGGCCTGCCCCCCCCCAGCATAGTGCCTGTCGCCCAATGAACCCGAAATATAGACAAGAGAGAAAGTAGGAATAGAGTGAAGAAAAATAAGAGAACAGAGAGGTAAGTGGGGAGGAGCCTACGTTACCCCAGAGCGCCCGAAACCATCGGCCAGCTGTGGCCTCCACACACTGAGAACCCACTACGCCAAAAGCGGTCGTGGGAAGATGACGTGTCACAACAATTGAAGTGAAGGCGGACAAACCGCGACGAGTGCGCACAACATATGCAAACAGTTCCAGTCCCAGTCCAGTCCATCCGTGAAACCATGGCGATATAAAGCAGTTTAGCCCTGGCCCGATCGCGGGCTTAAGATTACACCAGCCCCTACATGAAGGCCCCGCCCCCCGTGCAGACAAAGACAATATGGCCGCTTGGGAGAAGATGGTGAAGTAGAGTCACAAAATGGCCGCCGACCATCTATTGAGGTCCCCTTGTACGCCACATAAAGTCCAAACCTAGCATGTAAAGCACAGGAGTTCCACAGAAAAGAAGCAGTAGGCCGCCGTGAACAGTTCCTCGAGGGCGTCAGGTGTCGCTCCGCTGGATACCCCTGCGGGCACGATGAGGCATGCAACAACGAAGCAGGCAGCAATAAACGGGGAGACAAAGTATCCGCAATTGAGCTGAAGAGCGATTGATCCTTGGTGCCGGTAAAGCCAGAGGCATGCACCAGTGTAGCACGATCATAAACAGCCATTGCGTCCCCGCAAGAGGACAAAAGCACTGGCAGACCCACGCCTTGTTGATGGCAAACGGGGCGCTCACGACCTGCAGCCGACAGTATGGAGTCAAACCGCTCACTCAGCGCTTGCAAGCCAAGACACATTTGTAGACGCAAGTCCCGCAGGGCAGCCAGAACGGAGCCGCATGTCAGCGGAGGCTGCTCCCCCCCATCGGTAGCAATCCGGGACGGCACTGTGGAGCTGGTGTCTGGTAGAGGGAGGGCGAAGCGGGCAGCGGGCGAGACCGGAGTAGCATCCCCCAGCCGCGAGCAGGCAATCATCGCCATGTTTTACCGCAGCACGGTACGGTGGCCAGGGGGGGAGGTCGTAGCAAGGAGGCAATTCCCCTCAGGTCTGCGCCGCAACAGGGAAAAGCCAACAATCGCTGCCCTTCCCTCGGGTTCTCTCTGCAGCCGACTAGGCAATAGAAGAAGGGGGTCTGCAGCCTCCCACAGCGCGGTCCACGGAACGGGGCAGGAGACCCTCCGCACCGGGGCTTACCCTGTAGCTCCAGCCCATCAGTTGCGGGGCGCGGGAGGTGTCTGGGCGTCCCTCCCCCGGCTCATCTGGCGACAGTCCGTGGTGTGAGGTGGGACCGGGACCGTGGGGCTCAGATTTACGCTAGCGGGTCCGGTAACTGCGGAGCTTCCAGGGGGCCGGCCAAGGCCACAATAGAGCAGGGGTCCAGTGCGGAGAACAAAAGCACCAAGAACTCCGGCGTCCGGGCGGGCTACGACTCCGGGAAAGCGTCAGCGCGGTCAGCGCGTCGTCGCACACGTTGCACCTCGAAAATCGGCGAGGATAGGAAGCAGGATGATAGTCCGAGGCCAAAGGCCGACGGAGCCGGGCGCTCAAGCGTCTGCTCCGGTCGCCATCTTGGCTCCTCCCCCCCAAAATGTATTCTTAATTTATTACCAGAACTTAGAAATAATTTTGTTTAAACAGTGCTCACACATAGTCCAATAACAGCAGAGTACACAATTTATTTAGCTGTACATAATTGAAAAATATCCTTTTTGTAATATAAAAAATATTTAATAATACATAGCTACAGTACATAGCAAGTTCTTGAAGTAAAATTCACACGCTAAATGTGTGACAAATTGTTAATCCTCTTTCTCCTTTATGGTACGTGATGCGTCTTGTGTTATAACGCAACACCCATTGGGTATCATAGCTTGGGTTGAACCGGTATTGGTGGTTAATTATTGCCCTTAATTTGCCTGCAGGGTACAATAGAATTGTTGCTCACAATGTTTCGGCTTAACAACAGATTAACAGAATTCTTCATCAGGGCAACTAAACAGTGCAAATAAAAAAGGGTACAAATCAAAACAAACTAAATGTGCAGCTCCTCGAAGCCTGCCTAGTAGGCTCCTATCACAGAAATACAAACATGCTTTCATTTAGAGGTCATTCATTATGTAGATCCATATTTCTTAAGGTGTCATCTAGAGCCAAAACCCATCATGCTGCAACAAAAAATGATTAGAAGAACCAAACTATTTCACGTGTTTCTTACTATCACCAAACGTTGATTCCATGCGAGAACTTAATTATGATGGTCTAAAATACAGCTGAGTCCTTCAGTTACTGATACAATATATGAACCATAATTATAAGGCAAAACTAGCACTATGTACATGTTATAATTAAACTGAATTTAATGTCATTCTCATTGTATACATCAAAGATATTAGGCTTTTGAGTCAATCAGCTAACTACTCAATGTTTAGCTGCGGAGGTGAAAGGTCTAATTTTGTCAAAATGTGATTTATTCTTCATCCGCACTGATCAGCACCCACAGGAAAGTTAATACATGGTATATGTACAATCAACAGTTGAGAGAGGGATGTGGTCAAATGTACTCTCCTGTGTGAATAAAAGCCCAGCACACCTCGTTGTAAAAGTCATGAAACCATAGACGAGCACTGAAGAGGGCATCAGAGCTCAGAGTGCCCTAGCAGGTGCCAGCAGTGGGCATCAGAGCTCAGAGAGCCCTAGCCCGTGCCAGAAGAGGGCATCAGAGCTCGTGAAATCCTGGCCTGTGGCAGCTGAAGAGTGTCAGCTCACAGTACCCTGACCTGTGCCAACAGATGGACAGTGCTCAGAGACACCTGACATGTGCCAACAGCGCAGATAAGAGCACCGACCCCTGTCTGTGCCAGCAGTGGACATCAGAGCTCAGAGACACCTGACCTGTGCCATCAACGCGGATTAAAGCGCTGACTCCTGACTGTGTCAACAGTGGCCATCAGAGTTCAGAGAGACCCAGCCCGTTCCAACAGCGGGCATCAGAGCTCAGAGAGGCCCAGCCCGTACCAGCAGCGGGCATCAGAACTCAGAGAGCCCTAGCATGTGCCAGCAGTGGGCATCAGAGCTCAGAGAGCCCTAGCATGTGCCAGCAGTGGGCATCAGAGCTCAGAGAGCCCTAGCCCGTGCCAGAAGAGGGCATCAGAGCTCAGAGTGCCCTAGCATGTGCCAGCAGTGGGTATCAGAGCTCAGAGAGCCCTAGCCCGTGCCAGAAGAGGGCATCAGAGCTCAGAGAGCCCTAGCCCGTGCCAGAAGAGGGCATCAGAGCTCAGAGAGCCCTAGCATGTGCCAGCAGTGGGCATTAGAGCTCAGAGAGCCCTAGCATGTGCCAGCAGTGGGCATCAGAGCTCAGAGAGCCCTAGCCCGTGCCAGAAGAGGGCATCAGAGCTCAGAGTGCCCTAGCATGTGCCAGCAGTGGGCATCAGAGCTCAGAGAGCCCTAGCCCGTGCCAGAAGAGGGCATCAGAGCTCAGAGAGCCCTAGCCCGTGCCAGAAGAGGGCATCAGAGCTCAGAGAGCCCTAGCATGTGCCAGCAGTGGGAATCAGAGCTCAGAGAGCCCTAGCCCGTGCCAGAAGAGAGCATCAGAGCTCGTGAAATCCTGGCCTGTGGCAACTGAAGAGTGTCAGCTCACAGTACCCTGACCTGTGCCAACAGATGGACAGTGCTCAGAGACACCTGACCTCAGGGGCCCACATTTGCATATTGCCTTTCCGCAAAACACTGCTCCAGCGAATTTTTATTTAAAAAGGGGGGGGGGGGGGGAGGGTTTAAAAAAAATGCACGGATTAGTTTACACTGGTGGAACACACCTGAAAAGAAGTGAGGCCACTTCTGCTCATTCCCCCTGCCCCCGCTCAATATGCATATTATTAATGGGTCGGCCCAGCGAGAGAAAGGGAGTGATACCTCTGCCCGTTGATAAAAGGGAATAAGTGTTGTTATTTGGATTCCCCCTCTTCATTGATCCTTGCATTCATTCTCAAATGACGTTTCTTTTCTCCTTGTGTTTTTTTTCTTCTCCCTTTCGTACCTCTGACAATCCATATTGTGAAGTGCTCTGATACCCATCTGGGTCTTGTTCACGCTATACAAAACTTTATCAATAAATAAATAAATGGACGCCCATCTGCCTCCAGAAAGGCCCACTGGGCCACTGGCGGCATCGGAACACACCAGACACAGCCCAAATCGGCCCCCAGGCTGCTCAAAAAAGCAGCCCACAGCTGGAATTTGGATCCCGGCCCCTCGGGCATTGCCCGAGTGCCCGCCTTACCAATCCGATGCTGCCTGGCCTGTGCCATCAGCATGGATAAGATCACTGACCCCTGTCTGTGCCAGCAGAGGGCATCATAGCTCAGAGAGTTCATGCCAGAAGAGAGCATCAGAGAGCCCTTGCATGTGACAGAAGAGGGCATCAGAGCTCAGAGACCCTCAGCATGTGCCAAAAGAGGGCATCAGAGCTCAGAGAGCCCTAGCCCGTGCCAGAAGAGAGCATCAGAGCTCGTGAAATCCTGGCCTGTGGCAGCTGAAGAGTGTCAGCTCACAGTACCCTGACCTGTGCCAACAGATCGACAGTGCTCAGAGACACCTGACATGTGCCAACAGCGCAGATAAGAGCACCGACCCCTGTCTGTGCCAGCAGTGGACATCAGAGCTCAGAGACACCTGACCTGTGCCATCAACGCAGATTAAAGCGTTGACTCCTGACTGTGTCAACAGTGGGCATCAGAGTTCAGAGAGACCCAGCCCGTTCCAACAGCGGGCATCAGAACTCAGAAAGCTCTAGCATGTGCCCGCTGCGGGAATCCAAGCTCAGAGAGTGCTATCATGTGCGAGAAGACAGCATCAGAGCTCGTGAAATCCTGGCCTGTGGCAGCTGAAGAGTGTCACTTAACAGTATCCTGACCTGTGCCAACAGATGAGCAGTGCTCAGAGACATTTAACTTGTGCCAGGAGTACGGATAAGAGCACTGACCCCTGTCTGTGCCAGCAGTTGGCATCAGAGCTCAAAGACACCTGGCCTGTGCCATCAGCGTGGATAAGAGCACTGACCCCTGCCTGTGCCAGCAGTGGGCATCGGAGCTCAGAGACACCTGGCCTGTGCCATCAGCGCAGATACGAGCACTGACTCCTGCCTGTGTCAGCCGTGGGCATCAGAGCTCAGAGACACCTGGCCTGCGCCATCAGCGCGGATAAGAGCACTGACCCCTTCCTGTGCCAGCAGTAAGCATCGGAGCTCAGAGACACCTGGCCTGTGCCATCAGCGCGGATAAGAGCACTCACCCCTGCCTGTGCCAGCAGTGGGCACCGGAGCTCAGAAACACCTGGCCTGCACCATCAGCGCGGATAAGAGCACTCACCCCTGCCTGTGCCAGCAGTGGGCACCGGAGCTCAGAGACCTGGCCTGCGCCATCAGCGCGGATAAGAGCACTCACCCTTGCCTGTGCCAGCAGTGGGTATCGGAGCTCAGTGACACCTGGCCTGCGCCATCAGTGCGGATAAGAGCACTCACCCCTGCCTGTGCCAGCAGTGGGCATCAGAGCTCAGTGAAACCTGGCCTGCGCCATCAGCGCGGATAAGAGCACTGACCCCTGCCTGTGCCAGCAGTGGGCATCGGAGCTCAGTGACACCTGGCCTGCGCCATCAGCGCAGATAAGAGCACTCACCCCTGCCTGTGCTAGCAGTGGGCACCGGAGCTCAGTGACACCTGGCCTGCGCCATCAGCGCAGATAAGAGCACTCACCCCTTCCTGTGCCAGCAGTGGGCATTGGAGCTCAGTGACACCTGGACTGCGCCATCAGCGCGGATAAGAGCACTGACCCCTGCCTGTGCCAGCAGTGGGCACCGGAGCTCAGTGACACCTGGCCTGTGCCATCAGCGCGGATAAGAGCACTCACCCCTGCCTGTGCCAGCAGTGGGCATCGGAGCTCAGTGACACCTGGCCTGCGCCATCAGCACGGATAAGAGCACTCACCCCTGCCTGTGCCAGCAGTGGGCACCGGAGCTCAGAAACACCTGGCCTGCGCCATCAGCGCGGATAAGAGCACTCACCCCTGCCTGTGCCAGCAGTGGGCACCGGAGCTCAGAGACCTGGTGTTGGACTTGGCCCTTCTGGCAGGTTCACCCCTGGACTTTTTGGCTTTTTATTGGTGACTTGGTATGGTGATTGTTTGGTCTCTGCGCACTTTCCCTGTGTCCCAGGGTAAAGTGCGTGCGTGCTCTGAGTGCATGTGGTGAGATAGGCCTGCCCTCCCATAGGAATGCATGGGGAATGTATGTGTCCCTAGTAGTTCCTGATGCGTGGGGTGTGCAGGCCCGAGTTTGGTATGTGCGGACTCGTGGGAGTGAATGCTGCGCGATGATGTGTGCGGCGTGCATGTACCTAGTGTGGAAGTGCCACTTCTAGAAGTGGGCACTTCTGTGTGCAGTGTGTCTGTCACGTGATTGGCTGGTCGTGTCATGTGACGGGCTAGGGATTCCCCAGTGTCAGGATGAGTCACCCAGTGGTGAATGGGGAGATCAGCAGCTAGATGGGTGGGAGGAGTCCACCTGGGTCCTGAATAGGACAGGGTTTTCCAAACACAATGCTGGCCCCGCCCCCTGTGGTGCGACTGACGACCCTAGCCCTGCCAGTGAATAGAGTGAGGGGCTGAGCACATCAAGGGTGCTCCCCAACCAGCTGCGACTGGTTTTCCCCCTCACCCTGAACCCAGAACAAAGGGTTTGCCTGTATAAAAATGGGGCTGTGTCCCCACAGAAACTGTTCTCTGCCAGGATCTTACCTGAGGGGGGCTGCTGCTGCTGCCGCTGGACCAGAGGACCGCCACTTGGACTACCTCCCTGCCTGGAGGCCCAGTGAGCTGGCTCTGGGTCCAGCCTTGCCCCCCCCCACCCCTGCTGCATGCAGGGGAGAACTTTACTGGACTCTGTTTGTGTCCTCCTTTAAGCGCTGGGAGCGCTGTATTTTGCCCCTGAAGCGCCTGGAAGCGCTTTTCTTTCACTTATAGCGCTAGGAGCGCTTTATTCGTGGCCAGCAGCGCGGAGCTGCAATTGTTAGCGAGGGAACCCCGACGTAGGGATTCCCTGCTAGTCCGCCGTGTAGTAAAGCGGGTGCCCACCCCGCATTGTGGAGCTCGAGCAGGAGCCTACCCCGCTTTATTGGAAAATATATATCCCTAGCGGGTGCCCACCCCGCCAGGGACCTTGCCACTTGTTTCCGTCCCTTAATACTTTAAATCCGAAGGCGGGAGCCCACCCCGCGCTTCGGAGAAAGCCGGTATCGAATTCACCGCCGGCAGCCCGAAAGTTCGCTGACGTCACCTCCCTGCCGCGCTGGGATTGGTCCAGCGGCAGGGGGTGTCACCCACATGACCGGAGGCTCGACCGCGAGAACCGCGACCCGCCCTGCAGGACGTCCGGTCGTGAAAGGAGCCGGAAGGTGTGTGGGCCTGAGCGGGGCTCCTGCGAAGCAGAGGGAGAGCTCCGCAGGCCGCCAGAGTCCGGAGAAGTCTTCTCACCAAGCGGGACCAGCGCCTTCATCCCGGTGAGTGGGGCTTAGCTACTGGGTGGCGGGGAGCGGGACAGGGCACGTTCTCGGTGCTACCCCGTCCCCCTAGTAACGTTCGAGCAGCGGCCGCCGGGCTCATTCCTCTTCGTTCCGCTGCCCCGCCTGACAGTGGGCAGCGGCAGCGCGAATCTTTGCTCCTGAGCCCCGAGAGACTGCGGGGGCATTTTGTGCAAATAAGAGCGGCCCCGAAAGGCAGCGGGTCGCTCCAACGTCGCCCCCAACTTGGTTCTAGAGCTCATTGTAGCTCCAACGTCTGGGGGCATTGTTTTCTCCGGGCGCCAGTGCGCTCCAACGTGGGTGATAGTGGATTTAAAGGCATATTGGTGCCTAGGTTTACTCACAGCTGCCCAGCACTTAGTGGGCAGCTGCATCGTTTAGGTTGTGCGTTATGCGCCCTGGTTTGCGCAACCTGCGCAGTCGCGCCCTGACTTTGCTGGGGTTGGGCCTGTCTGCCCCCGGATCGGCCAGTTGGCCCAGGGACTGCCACAGATAGTGGCTAATGTGAGTTTTTGCGCCATTGTACCTTTCCTGCACCTCTGAATGTGTTTTTGCGTCATGTGCTTTGCTTTACACCTCTGAATGTTATGCATCATGTGTTTAGGTGCTTAGACCCCTACAGGTATTGTCATACTTAGGTGGTTGTTTTCTCCCTAACACAGGTGGTGCTAGTGAGGTCCTGATTCCCTGCGCAATATTCTCCAAAGGTGGTTAGGGTTGCGTAGGTGGTACTTTCTGGTTACCAGTAGTTACTGGTTGTGTGCTATATGTTCTAATTTTAGTGCTACAGTGATTGTATGTGCTATGTTCTAAAATATTATTCCTACGTTCTAAGTGCTATTCCTAAAGAGTGCTAATTCCTGACAGTGGTCCATGTGGCCCTGTCCCCTGTATATATAATCCCTTGTAAATTCTGCCCGTGCCTGTTGGCACATTGTAAAGTGTGTGTTTTTATCTAATGTGTTGTGTATAATACAAAGGTTATTTTTATAGAATACCTTGTGTGGAGTTTCCTTTGTGGTGGGCCTTGGGTGTTGTTGCCGGGTGCGCGCGCAAACGCTTTACACATCGCCTCAGGGATAAGCCTGTCTGCTCGTGCCAAGCTACCAAGGGGGTGAGCAGGGGTTATCTTTGGCGTGTAACTTCCTTGCCCTGACTAGAGTGGTGGTTTCTGTCTGGCTTTGGCGCAAGCCCTAGCCAACCAGAAATCCCATTTCTAACATTGGTGGCAGCGGTGGGATTTGGACTTGCGTTTGCGCTGTACCGCAGCAGCAACTGGCCGCACTACAAAACTCTGCATTTAGATAAATCACATGGTATAGGGATTATTGTTTTAAAGTTTGTTTTTAACTTGTCATTTCTTTGGAAATGTGTTTTTGTGCACTGTGAGTTAGGTGTTCCTAGCTCGGGAGGGTAGATCATCCCCCTTAGTGCATTGTGTTTCTGGATTCACCAGAGGGTGGGATCCAGTGGTGGCAGCGTAATAGTGTCCAGTACATTTGTCCCCCGCCCTGCGCCCAGAGTTGGTACCTGTGTCACGTGGTGGTCAGGTTGAGGAATCAGGGGTGGTAGAAACTGCCTTACCAGTCCGAGGGGAGGGTTGTGTGTGTGGATGAATGGTGTGTGGCACTAGGCAAGTGAGTGTGAGTTCTCTGGGTTAGAGAGCTTGCTGAATCTTTTTGTGAATTGTGTGCTCCTGTGTGAAACTCAGACCCCTAGGTTCCCTGTATAATTGTTACCATAACGTCCGCCAGAATGGAGCCTGCTTGTGATCCCTATGAGCTAGCTTGGCGCCAGAGGCAGGAGTTAGAAAGGTACTGTACAGAGGAAGAGTCAGAAGAGGAGGTAGAGGATGACAATACCTGGACGCCAGTAGAGAGTGAGGACCCCATAGGTAGGGCGTCCCTTGCTGGGTCCAGCGTAGGAGGCAGCGTCTCATCCCTTTCCCTGTCCCCAGAGGAGTGGGAAGATAGGAGGAAAGAAAGGGAGCACCAGCTGGCGTTAGAGAAGCTCAGGTTAGAGCATGCTCAGGCTATGGCGCAGCTGGAGGCCAGGAAGCAACAGCGAGAGACTGAGTGGGTCTTGGCGCGGGAGAGGGTAGAGGAGGCTGAGAGGGCCTCCACCAGAGGCAAAGTAGCTCTGGAGGGTAGACTGTCCCCTGCGCGCAGTTTTAATTTTCTGGGCTCCCCAGGGAGGGTTGAGTCCAGTGGTAGTAGCGATGTAGATTCCAGTGTAGGAAATCCCAGTCCCAGTTCCCCCAGTCTGGTACCTGTTCCCCAGGAGGAGGAGTTAAGGTTGAAATTCAGGGGCAGTAGGAAACTGTCTCACCAGACTTGGGAGGAGTTTGTGGATGGATGTGAGGATGCAATGTTTGATTGGATTTCCACAGCAAGTGATTTTGATATACTGTGTAATCTGGTTCTCAAAGAACACCTGCTCAGTTGTTGTGTGCCGGGGCTGCGCCAACACCTGTTGGGGTGTGGATTGTCTGAGCCATTTGACCTGGCGGAGGAAGCAGAGCGCTGGGAAAGGGCTAGAGGTTCTCTAGAGTCATTAGGGAGTGACTCCAAAAGTAGTGGGTCAGGTATCTTCCAGCCCAGCGTGGTGGAAGAGGCTCAGTGTAGCCCAGCTAGGTCCCAGGATAGCGAGGAGGGTGTAGGGGCTCACTGCCTGGCTCAGTGGAGCAGGAGTGAGAGGGTGACCGAGGGTCCCCTGACGTACGAAACCCTGCCTCAGGACTTGGATGGTTCCATGAGGGAACACCAAGTTGGGGACCTAGGCTGTCCTGTTAGCCCATTTGAGGGAGATCTCCTGGTGAGTAGAGGACCTGGAGCACCTGTAACCAGGGCTCCTGTGGTTCTAGAGTCTGGCAGTACCGCTCCGGTAGGGAGGGTACAGGAGTCCAGTGTGAGGAGTGATTGGGGGATGAGTTTCCCAGTGGAAGAGCCTGTGGGTCAGGGACTACCCAGTTGGGCTAGGATCCCGTGTAGTGACCAGGGTGGCACCACTTCTGTTCTGGGGGATCTCCGCGCACTGTCAGGTGGACAGGGGACGGGAGATCAGCGCCAGACAGACAGTCGCTTGACGTATGTGTCCTTTGATAGCCTCAGGGGGATGGAGTGGAAATCCCCAGAAGTCCTGGAGTGCCAGGCAATTATTCCACCAAAGGTTCTAGGCCGGAGGTTGGGAGGCCAGGTTCAGGATCAGCCTGACCTGAAGGGTGGGACGTCTGTAATCAGCGCCCCGACCAGTTCTTCTTCCAGAGGTACCGCCCCAGTTGGTAGGGAGCAGGGCTCTGGAAGGGGGTGCAGAGGGTGGGAGAGCCCTCCTCTGCCCCCGGTACAACCTGAGGGGTTAAACCCTGGGTTGGAATGGCGTTCTAGGTGTACCCCTCGCCAGAGGAGGAGGAACCCTAGGAGAAGAGGTAGGGGGAGGAGAGCCTTCCCTGAGACTCCTGGTCCGCCTGAGGGTGTAGACCCTAGGCTGGAGAACCAGTGGCAGTCTAGTCCTGTCTTTCAGAGAGGAAGAGTGGAGAATGGCCGCTATGTGCCAGGGGTTACTACCCCCCACTCTGTGGTTAGGCAAAGACCAGTGGCACCTGGGTGGCCTAGGGCCTGGTCTTGGCCGCGGACAGCTTGGGAGTACCAGTGGGGTAGCCCAGTTGGTCCGGACAGTGGTGTTAAAAAGAATTCCATGGGTTCACCGTGGCGTAGAACCGGAGGGTGTCCATGCAGTTGCGGGCCCGCGTCCGTGTTCTATCGCCCCAAGCAGGGAAGTCCATCACGGTGGTGATTGGTCTGCCCTGCGTTTTGGCTGGAAGGGGGTTGTGTTGGACTTGGCCCTTCTGGCAGGTTCACCCCTGGACTTTTTGGCTTTTTATTGGTGACTTGGTATGGTGATTGTTTGGTCTCTGCGCACTTTCCCTGTGTCCCAGGGTAAAGTGCGTGCGTGCTCTGAGTGCATGTGGTGAGATAGGCCTGCCCTCCCATAGGAATGCATGGGGAATGTATGTGTCCCTAGTAGTTCCTGATGCGTGGGGTGTGCAGGCCCGAGTTTGGTATGTGCGGACTCGTGGGAGTGAATGCTGCGCGATGATGTGTGCGGCGTGCATGTACCTAGTGTGGAAGTGCCACTTCTAGAAGTGGGCACTTCTGTGTGCAGTGTGTCTGTCGCGTGATTGGCTGGTCGTGTCATGTGACGGGCTAGGGATTCCCCAGTGTCAGGATGAGTCACCCAGTGGTGAATGGGGAGATCAGCAGCTAGATGGGTGGGAGGAGTCCACCTGGGTCCTGAATAGGACAGGGTTTTCCAAACACAATGCTGGCCCCGCCCCCTGTGGTGCGACTGACGACCCTAGCCCTGCCAGTGAATAGAGTGAGGGGCTGAGCACATCAAGGGTGCTCCCCAACCAGCTGCGACTGGTTTTCCCCCTCACCCTGAACCCAGAACAAAGGGTTTGCCTGTATAAAAATGGGGCTGTGTCCCCACAGAAACTGTTCTCTGCCAGGATCTTACCTGAGGGGGGCTGCTGCTGCTGCCGCTGGACCAGAGGACCGCCACTTGGACTACCTCCCTGCCTGGAGGCCCAGTGAGCTGGCTCTGGGTCCAGCCTTGCCCCCCCCCACCCCTGCCCTGCTGCATGCAGGGGAGAACTTTACTGGACTCTGTTTGTGTCCTCCTTTAAGCGCTGGGAGCGCTGTATTTTGCCCCTGAAGCGCCTGGAAGCGCTTTTCTTTCACTTATAGCGCTAGGAGCGCTTTATTCGTGGCCAGCAGCGCGGAGCTGCAATTGTTAGCGAGGGAACCCCGACGTAGGGATTCCCTGCTAGTCCGCCGTGTAGTAAAGCGGGTGCCCACCCCGCATTGTGGAGCTCGAGCAGGAGCCTACCCCGCTTTATTGGAAAATATATATCCCTAGCGGGTGCCCACCCCGCCAGGGACCTTGCCACTTGTTTCCGTCCCTTAATACTTTAAATCCGAAGGCGGGAGCCCACCCCGCGCTTCGGAGAAAGCCGGTATCGAATTCACCGCCGGCAGCCCGAAAGTTCGCTGACGTCACCTCCCTGCCGCGCTGGGATTGGTCCAGCGGCAGGGGGTGTCACCCACATGACCGGAGGCTCGACCGCGAGAACCGCGACCCGCCCTGCAGGACGTCCGGTCGTGAAAGGAGCCGGAAGGTGTGTGGGCCTGAGCGGGGCTCCTGCGAAGCAGAGGGAGAGCTCCGCAGGCCGCCAGAGTCCGGAGAAGTCTTCTCACCAAGCGGGACCAGCGCCTTCATCCCGGTGAGTGGGGCTTAGCTACTGGGTGGCGGGGAGCGGGACAGGGCACGTTCTCGGTGCTACCCCGTCCCCCTAGTAACGTTCGAGCAGCGGCCGCCGGGCTCATTCCTCTTCGTTCCGCTGCCCCGCCTGACAGTGGGCAGCGGCAGCGCGAATCTTTGCTCCTGAGCCCCGAGAGACTGCGGGGGCATTTTGTGCAAATAAGAGCGGCCCCGAAAGGCAGCGGGTCGCTCCAACGTCGCCCCCAACTTGGTTCTAGAGCTCATTGTAGCTCCAACGTCTGGGGGCATTGTTTTCTCCGGGCGCCAGTGCGCTCCAACGTGGGTGATAGTGGATTTAAAGGCATATTGGTGCCTAGGTTTACTCACAGCTGCCCAGCACTTAGTGGGCAGCTGCATCGTTTAGGTTGTGCGTTATGCGCCCTGGTTTGCGCAACCTGCGCAGTCGCGCCCTGACTTTGCTGGGGTTGGGCCTGTCTGCCCCCGGATCGGCCAGTTGGCCCAGGGACTGCCACAGATAGTGGCTAATGTGAGTTTTTGCGCCATTGTACCTTTCCTGCACCTCTGAATGTGTTTTTGCGTCATGTGCTTTGCTTTACACCTCTGAATGTTATGCATCATGTGTTTAGGTGCTTAGACCCCTACAGGTATTGTGATACTTAGGTGGTTGTTTTCTCCCTAACACAGGTGGTGCTAGTGAGGTCCTGATTCCCTGCGCAATATTCTCCAAAGGTGGTTAGGGTTGCGTAGGTGGTACTTTCTGGTTACCAGTAGTTACTGGTTGTGTGCTATATGTTCTAATTTTAGTGCTACAGTGATTGTATGTGCTATGTTCTAAAATATTATTCCTACGTTCTAAGTGCTATTCCTAAAGAGTGCTAATTCCTGACAGTGGTCCATGTGGCCCTGTCCCCTGTATATATAATCCCTTGTAAATTCTGCCCGTGCCTGTTGGCACATTGTAAAGTGTGTGTTTTTATCTAATGTGTTGTGTATAATACAAAGGTTATTTTTATAGAATACCTTGTGTGGAGTTTCCTTTGTGGTGGGCCTTGGGTGTTGTTGCCGGGTGCGCGCGCAAACGCTTTACACATCGCCTCAGGGATAAGCCTGTCTGCTCGTGCCAAGCTACCAAGGGGGTGAGCAGGGGTTATCTTTGGCGTGTAACTTCCTTGCCCTGACTAGAGTGGTGGTTTCTGTCTGGCTTTGGCGCAAGCCCTAGCCAACCAGAAATCCCATTTCTAACACCTGGCCTGCGCCATCAGCGCGGATAAGAGCACTCACCCTTGCCTGTGCCAGCAGTGGGTATCGGAGCTCAGTGACACCTGGCCTGCGCCATCAGTGCGGATAAGAGCACTCACCCCTGCCTGTGCCAGCAGTGGGCATCAGAGCTCAGTGAAACCTGGCCTGCGCCATCAGCGCGGATAAGAGCACTGACCCCTGCCTGTGCCAGCAGTGGGCATCGGAGCTCAGTGACACCTGGCCTGCGCCATCAGCGCAGATAAGAGCACTCACCCCTGCCTGTGCCAGCAGTGGGCACCGGAGCTCAGTGACACCTGGCCTGCGCCATCAGCGCGGATAAGAGCACTCACCCCTTCCTGTGCCAGCAGTGGGCATTGGAGCTCAGTGACACCTGGACTGCGCCATCAGCGCGGATAAGAGCACTGACCCCTGCCTGTGCCAGCAGTGGGCACCGGAGCTCAGTGACACCTGGCCTGTGCCATCAGCGCGGATAAGAGCACTCACCCCTGCCTGTGCCAGCAGTGGGCATCGGAGCTCAGTGACACCTGGCCTGCGCCATCAGCACGGATAAGAGCACTCACCCCTGCCTGTGCCAGCAGTGGGCATCGGAGCTCAGTGACACCTGGCCTGCGCCATCAGCGCAGATAAGAGCACTGACCCCTCCCTGTGCCAGCAGTGGGCATCGGAGCTAAGAGACACCTGGCCTGCGCCATCAGCGGGGATAAGAGCACTGACCCCCTGCCTGTGCCAGCAGTGGGCATCGGAGCTCAGAGACACCTGGCCTGCACCATCAGCGCGGATAAGAGCACTGACCCCTGCCTGTGCCAGCAGTGGGCATCGGAGCTCAGAGACACCTGGCCTGTGCCATCAGTGCGGATAAGAGCACTGACCCCTGCCTGTGCCAGCAGTGGGCATCGGAGCTCAGAGACACCTAGCCTGTGCCATCAGCGCAGATAAGAGCACTGACCCCTGCCTGTGTCAGGCGTGGGCATCAGAGCTCAGAGACACCTGGCCTGCGCCATCAGCGCGGATTAGAGCACTGACCCCTTCCTGTGCCAGCAGTGGGCATCGGAGCTCAGAGACACCGCGCCTGTGCCATCAGCACGGATAAGAGCACTGACCCCTGCCTGTGCCAGCAGTGGGCATCGGAGCTCAGAGACACCTGTCCTGTGCCATCAGCGCGGATAAGAGCACTCACCCCTGCCTGTGCCAGCAGTGGGCACCGGAGCTCAGAGACACCTGACCTGCGCCATCAGCACGGATAAGAGCACTCACCCCTGCCTGTGCCAGCAGTGGGCACCGGAGCTCAGAGACCTGGCCTGCGCCATCAGCGCGGATAAGAGCACTCACCCCTGCCTGTGCCAGCAGTGGGTATCGGAGCTCAGTGACACCTGGCCTGCGCCATCAGTGCGGATAAGAGCACTCACCCCTGCCTGTGCCAGCAGTGGGCATCGGAGCTCAGTGAAACCTGGCCTGCGCCATCAGCGTGGATAAGAGCACTGACCCCTGCCTGTGCCAGCAGTGGGCATCAGAGCTCAGTGACACCTGGCCTGCGCCATCAGCGCAGATAAGAGAATTCACCCCTGCCTGTGCCAGCAGTGGGCACCGGAGCTCAGTGACACCTGGCCTGCGCCATCAGCGCGGATAAGAGCACTCACCCCTGCCTGTGCCAGCAGTGGGCATTGGAGCTCAGTGACACCTGGACTGCGCCATCAGCGCGGATAAGAGCACTCACCCCTGCCTGTGCCAGCAGTGGGCATCGGAGCTCAGTGACACCTGGCCTGCGCCATCAGCGTGGATAAGAGCACTGACCCCTGCCTGTGCCAGCAGTGGGCATCGGAGCTCAGTGACACCTGGCCTGCGCCATCAGCGCAGATAAGAGAATTCACCCCTGCCTGTGCCAGCAGTGGGCACCGGAGCTCAGTGACACCTGGCCTGTGCCATCAGCGCGGATAAGAGCACTCACCCCTGCCTGTGCCAGCAGTGGGCATTGGAGCTCAGTGACCCTGGACTGCGCCATCAGCGCGGATAAGAACACTCACCCCTGCCTGTGCCAGCAGTGGGCATCGGAGCTCAGTGACACCTGGCCTGCGCCATCAGCACGGATAAGAGCACTCACCCCTGCCTGTGCCAGCAGTGGGCATCGCAGCTCAGTGACACCTGGCCTGCGCCATCAGCGCGGATAAGAGCACTGACCCCTGCCTGTGCCAGCAGTGGGCATCGGAGCTAAGAGACACCTGGCCTGCGCCATCAGCGCGGATAAGAGCACTGACCCCTGCCTGTGCCAGCAGTGGGCATCGGAGCTCAGAGACACCTGGCCTGCACCATCAGCGCGGATAAGAGCACTGACCCCTGCCTGTGCCAGCAGTAGGCATCGGAGCTCAGACTGCACAGGCCTCTGTCAGCGGTGGTGCATGCCATAATGTCGCCGGACATAAATACTGTGGGGCATATTATCAAGCATGGCGTTAACATTATCGCCGCTTTAGCGGCAGAAAGCTGCCGCTAAATCGGCGATAATGGGCTTGATAATATGTCCTGGAGAATTCCAATAGAAGCCCATGTTCACACTGTTAACGCCGTTTCTTGATAATATGCCCCTGTGTTCTTGATGTCGTGTAGACGATATTGATGCCAGACGAAATTCTGACAGCCATATT
Source organism: Triturus cristatus (assembly GCF_964204655.1). Taxonomy (NCBI): domain Eukaryota; kingdom Metazoa; phylum Chordata; class Amphibia; order Caudata; family Salamandridae; genus Triturus; species Triturus cristatus. The sequence goes on along the minus strand of NC_140589.1, from coordinate 1,836,468,745 downwards.
CTGGCACCATGCCCTGAGGGGTGCCTATGGAGTAAAAAGCAACATGTTTTTTTACGTTATTTACAGAAATCAACAATTTTTCAATGAATGCCACACTAAAGTGGCCCTGCAGAACCGTGTGATGATGGAATGGAATGTGCAACCAGACACGCGTTGCATTACAGACTCTCGCCTACAGTCTGTATCAGCAGCTCTCTGGGGTGTCACTGGTTCATGTACCTGCAGCTCTCTGGGTGTCTCTGGTTCATGTGCCTGCAGCTCTCTGGGTGTCTCTGGTTCATGTGCCTGCAGCTCTCTGGGGTGTCCCTGGTTCATGTGCCTGCAGCTCTCTGGGTGTCTCTGGTTCATGTGCCTGCAGCTCTCTGGGGTGTCTCTGCATATAAATGCTCACAGTGGTATACCTTCATCTGAAGGATGCAAGGCTGCCCCGGGGGTTGCGCAGCAGCCCCCCTAACAGGCCGGCCGCCTTAGTGCCGCATGAAGGCACTGGGGGCAGCCGGTCTAGTCCCTGGGCTCAGCCAGGGAAGACGTCCGGCACATGGATACTTCCGGCGGAGGGGGAGGGGGCAGGGGTATTTAGGCTGTCCCCGCCCCTTCCTCGCCCTCTTGTCCCTCTCGTCTCGCCTTGCCCGCCCCTCCGCTTACCCAGCAGACGGAGGTACAAGGAGGGGGGTTAGGCTTTCTAACATGTTATTTTGTGTTGCAGGAGGAGTTACAGGGCGATCCAGAGCCTGCAGATACCAAGGGGTACTTCATGCAGCAGCACAGCGTGGTGCTAAGCCAGGATACCCAGGGATGTCTAGAGTTGTCCACTGGAAGAACTGCGGCGCCCCGTTAGTCCTACGGGCGGTTGTGGGTCTGAGCAACCGGGGGCTGCCAGCATACGCTCCGCCCACCTCTTTTGGGGGGGGGCGTGAGTAAGCACGTGGACTGGTGGTCCACGGATGGGAGGGGTGGCCCCTCCCAAGATTTGGTATGCACCAATTGGCGACTGCCACGGTGTAATTTAGGCTTATCAGACGGGCAGGGTGCATAGCGGTTGGCCTGCCCTGGGATCGGATCGCCCGTGAGATAACCCACCATGTTTGCATATTGGTTATGCTAATAAACCTGCAGCAATATTTCTCCACTTACAAAAAAGTGTCGTGAGGTTTATTTATGTACTTACTATGTGTTATGTGACAACAGTTGCCGATATTGGCACTATGCCCTGGGAACCAGTTAGTCCCTGATTTACAAGTGCTACACGAGCCTGAACACCTGACGGTTTTCTGCACCAAACCAATGTCACATGCAGGGCACCCGGCCGGTGCTCCGGTGGACCTCTTGTCGTGGCCCTACGGCTAAGGTCTACGGCTAAGGTTGGTGAATGCCAGTTTGACCTTGGACGTTAAGGATCCAGGGTATTATAATTGCCGAGATCAGTTGAAACTTGTGAGCATCAGTATTGGGGGTCATTGCTAGGGTTGACTCCCGTCCAAAATACAAGGCATTTGTTGTGTTTTTTAAAAGTCTGCAAAGGCCCGGACGTGATTCTAAACAGGACTTTAAACAAAATCAAATGTAATAATTTGCAACATAACTTTTCTGCCTTTGTTCACTATAATTATTGGTCAGAAGTCGTTAGTGCAGAACTAGAACACATTTGAGAGTGTTTTCCATTTATATTTGTTGCTTGAAGGATGTACAGATGAGGGCTAAATACACCGGCTTCCGAGGGGTCCGCTTATTTTTGTGCTGACTGAGACATTAAAATACTGGTGGCGCCAATAGAAAACCGGGCAGATGGCAACTCTAGTTATTGTTGGTTGGTCGGTAAGTATCCTAAGAGTGTAACACTACATGCAAAAAGTTAACAAAGGGTCTGTGGCCCTCTCCTCTAGCGCCAATCGATGACTTTACCCAGCTCTTCCTATTGCACACCTACTCCAATAAGACTGTGAACGATGGGGACCCCCATTATATACCTGGACCGTAACCCTATCCCGAGGAGGCGGCATTATGGAACAGTTGAAAATAAGAATATGGCTAATATGTGGGCTCTTAGGGCATTCCCAACCACTGCCTGACCTTCCACCAACTGACCAGACAGCCCTGAACTGCCTCCCTCGCATATGTCCCCCACATCAGGTGGAGCCGCAGTGGGGGTCGTTCTTTCAGCTATGTCGCTGCCAAGTCCTGGAATGACCTCCCACTCCACCTCTGAACTCCCCCTTCACGCGCCGACTTCAGGAAGGGACTCAAGACCTGGCTCTTCGGCCTAGGCTCGGCGTACCCCAGTGCCTGGCTACCCCCCGGGGTGATAAGCCGCACTATAGAAATACTGGTTGATTTATTGATCCCTACATCTGTACTATGAGGCTTACCTTACAAAGTTGAAGAAGGAGACAGAGGAGAACCCACCCCAGGACACTCAGCAGGGTCTCGACTCTTGGTTGTTGTTGTCCAAGTGCACAAAGTCTCATGCTGTTGACCTGCTCAGAGTAACTTAAACATCTAAGCTCTCCCCAGCCAGACAGAGGTAGACTCCCCACTTTATTGCATTGGGCGGGGGGGTGTGGAGAATCCTGAGGTCATCCTGCATTTGGAAAGCTTTATGATGCCGGTTGGACAACTGTACTATCAATAATTGGACACTAGTTCTTGTTTTCTTCTTTCCCTATGGGCGTGCTTGATTCCCCTACAGCCCTTTGCACTGGAAGTGATCCCAGATCCTTCCTGTTTCAGTGTCTGGGCCAATAATTCCTTGTGTCCTCTCAGCAGTGCTTCATTTGTGAGAGGGTAAGTGCCAGGGTCCTTGTCAGGGGGCCACTGCAGTTTGCACCACCCTTTGCCCCTGCCATTCTGCCAACAGTACTAACACATGTACTAACCACCCCACTGCTACAAGTGTGACGATTCAGACTATTCCAAGCCTCCAAAGCTAGAGGAACAGCTTGGGTGGCAAGAAATACCCACCCTATTATTTGTGGACGATGCTTTATTAATATCAAAAACCCCCAGGGGCCAAGAGACCCTCTTGAGCAAGTTTAACATAATATGTCTGGAACATGGATTGGCAATTAACGCGAGTAATACAAAATGTATCGCCATCCACCCCTTAGAGGCGTCAGAGGATCAATCCTGCTGGCAGGGGGGGAGCTGCCGAAAGTGTCAGATTTGATTACCTTGGCAGGCGCCTCTCGTGCGCGAATACGTGGATACCCAGGTTATTAAAAGCACGCTCGCACTAAAGCACAGGGCGGCAGCCATTCTAACATTTGCAAATAAGACCTTTTTCCACCCATTCTCCACCCTCTTGAGGTTTGGAGGGCCAAAGCTGTAGTTGACGCAACAGATGGAGCAGAACTCTGGGGATCTGGTCATCTAAAGCCCTTGGGGTGGCTGAGAGTACATTTTAAGAGTAACCTTAAACTGCCCCATAGCACACCTTTGATTTTTTTATTATTATTATTATTTTTATTGAACAGTTAAACTAAGTAAACTGCGGTGAAATTAGACATTGCAGCTCAGTAAAGACACACAGCAGCCGCCATCAACAGAGGCCGCAAAGGACAGCTCCACTGCCACATTGGACCACTACGGCAGCGTTCTGCCGGTCGATGGTAAAAGCAGCAGCGTCATTATTACTGGACATCATCATCAGTCCCGTCCAGGGGTTCACAGATGCCTCTCCCATACTCATTCCACTTAACACATGTTTTAGTCCATTTAGTGGGCTCCTCCTTCCCGCATATACCACCCTCTCTGCCAGCATGTACCAATCCATGACGTTCTTCCAGTCACCCAAACTCTGACTCAATTCAGATTTTTACATGCAAGCTATATTCCTCTTGGCCACCATCAGTCCCAAGGTGACCCAGAGACAGTCCATACGATTGAGGTCTCTTTCAGACCATACATCGAGAAGCCACCATTTGGCGGGCAGTGCCAGCACGCCATTGATTTTTAAACATGACCTAGGTTTCCAGTCTATTGTTCCCCTAGCGCACCTGAAATCTATTCTGTTCTGGCTACGGATTTAGTCCACACCCGAACTGGCAGAATATTGGGTGTGATTAAGAGATGTCTGAGATAAATCACAGAAAGGTGTTTTGCTACCCTGATTGGAGTACGTAAAGCAGTCCTTGTACTCTATGAATCTACATGAGTATTGGTCGTTCCCTGAAACTATTCCATCTTCCGCACATAAGAGACTGAAGGATATCTATTGGGAGCTTGAGGACCTAAAATTCTCCAACCAGGTAGGCTTGGGCCAAATGACTACTTTTTAAGGCTCGCCCCTCGCGATTCAGTGCGCAGCACTGCTCGCGCAGGTGAGCCCTTTCGTAGGGGGTTTAGAAACGAACCCTGGAATCGCACACGCTCGTGCATGTGCTTTTCCTTTTGGGTTCCGCTATTGGGCTTTGCGTGCGTGTTTTATTTAACAGAGCATGCAATAGGCCAAAGGCGGGCGCATTGCTCCGCCCATGGCCTATTGGAGTCTGTTACACGCACCAAAGCCCATCTGTTTTCAATTATCGTGCCCAGACACGGGTGCAATAATTGAAAACATACGGCCGTGTTTTTTTTTCCTTTTCCGGGCTTTCCTTTTGCTAATATTAATTACTAGTTAAAGCTAAATTAAAGGAACTGAAAACCTTCGTGCAATCCACCTCCAGACAATGAAAATGAGGAGATTTTAACGTGCAAGCTTGAACTATAAACAATTGCAAATATGTCTCACCAGTGGCCCGGCTTCAAGTATTCACTAGAAGACGTCTCATTTGCTAGATATCGTGTCCACATTTCAATTCAGTTTCATGACTGGCCAAAGGGCTCCTAGTTTGCATTTCCGCTTAGAGGTGGGCGAGAGACTGCGAGGTCGAGTCAGAAGCCCGACTCCTTTTCACCTCAAGCCCAAAACAAGCCGAGCTTTCATGTGGCTTCTGCTCAACTCCCTCTCTACACCCAGGATGTGGCCAGAGCTGCCGATTTTGGAAATGGGTAACCAGGTTCGAGACTTGGCGTCGGATCAACATCCTGGGATTCCAGGCAATGCACTTAAACCCCTATGCCTGTAACACGGTCTGTAACCTAATGTAACTAGCGCTCATGTAAAGCGATCCAAGTCCGAGCAAAATAAAAATTGCAGCAAATGCACAGAGGTAAAAATAAAGCCTTAACGTAAGGGAAGATAAATAAATGCCCGTTTACTTGCTGATTTCTACAACGTGAAACTAAAAAATCTGGCGAAATTGTATTGTGTGTTAGTTCACTAATGGTTCAATTGTAAATACTATCACTTAATAAGTACTTCTCAGTGCAGTATTCTACAGTTATAATGTGACATTAATGTCAAAGCTTCCACATGTTAAAGTAATATAACACGCAATGGCTTTTCTTCTTTTCCCTTCCTTTTAACTTGCTTCCTTTTCAGGTGTTCCCCGTTTTTCCTCCTGCCTAGCTTGTCTCTTGGACAGTTAGTGAATTGATGATTGTCAATCTAGCAATTAACCTGGTTTGAAAATGAAACGATTGCGGTACCTTACAGTGCATGTTTGTGCTGTAAAGTATAAACATGTGATAATTACACGTCTTATTCAACAACAGATTCTTTTATTTAATAAAATCATGACCATTTAACGATTTGAAGTTCGAGGCTTTTCAGTGTGTAAGTGCTGCTGGAAGGTACTGGCAAAATACAAATTAAATATACAGATAGTTTGTGTTAAATTCATGAGCGGCAATGTTTTGTGTTTGAATGCTATTGTCTAGGGCACAGGTCTTTCCTCAGAAGTGTTTATGGTCAGTGTGTAAAGATCAAGTTACACTGCTTTGAAACCATATATATATATATATACTCATTTTTATGATTCATACGCAGCTGCAATACATACTGTTTGAAATAAGATTATGTATTTTGTGCTGATATGTAAAAGCTGAGAATATAGTTTGGGTGAGACCAGAACGCGTAATCAACTGCAAATGCATAAGTAGTATGTGAAATGGCACTTTAATGGACTAGATTCAGTTCACACACATTGCTATACCTGATTGTCGCATGCAAGGCCACACTAATTGAAATGCAGAGTCGAACAAATCTCTAACATAGTTGTAAAAAACTACAACAATAAGTCAAATATATATATACACATATATATATATATTCCTAAACCTGGCCACTTTCCTAAAGTACAAAGCTCTTAAGCTTAAATAACCCCACTCCATATTTCTTATATACTGTCCACTTGAACCCAACTTTACCCTGCCTCTCTTTTGACTTACTGGTCAAAGCTACTGGTCTCATTGGTCCTTCAGGAGTACCGTGGGTTCACCTCCGTTCTGGACCTGCTGATCCTCTTTCCCATGACCTGTTGGTGTTCCTTTAACCATCTTCCTTGAGGTAACCACGTGTCCTCTTTCTGCGGACGTACCTGTAAAAGATTGCCAGCTCCCTAGTCTCAAGGTTAGCCTGTCTACACTGAGAAAAAGGGTTTGCCATCCTAGACCTACTGGGCGTCACCACCTACACTTCCCAAGGACCTCATGGCTCCACTGCTAGCTTATCCACACATCGAACAAAGCTAACTATTGCTGTACCACTCCCATCCACCGCAACCCGGACCAGAAATAAAACCCGTACTCAAAACTAGAGAGGCACGCGGTCCGGTCCTTGCTGACCTTACACGCTGGTATCACATGTTAGAAGCTAGCCCTCTGTGGGTGGCAGGACTAGCTGTCGTATATCTGCTGGCACACACTTGTGGGGAAAAGCATGGCTGGTGCATTGAGAGTCGTTAGGTCCACCCAAACAGGGCGGCCAACATGCCTCTTAAGTCTTTCTAATTATCCGTTTCACCCACCCAATCCCCCCCATGCAGTTGGATCTGGCTCGCGTGAGACGGGAGGGAAAAGAAGTCTGATTCTGCAACCTGTCTAATTACAATGAATTACAGCGACCCAGAATCCTCAACAACAAATGACTTCAGTGAGTTTCTATTGAACATTACTTTGACTACCACAATGTCTTCCACAGTGAAAATGAGCTTTGCATCCCTTACTCTCGCCATAACTAAATCTTTCCCTGTCGACTAGGCTGACACTTAAAACTCTTTTATAGTTCCTAACATTAATATACCCGAGAGGCAAGGACGGCCTATTACTGATTAAATAATAGAAAACTTCTCTGACCTTATTCAGAGCCCCCAAAGCCGGAATGCGCAATACCGCCATTGTACTATTAATTAAAAGCTTGCCCACCCTATCAGCACCATTGGTCAAACAGCTCAAAACCCCCACCCAAGCCATGCGCACTTTCACTTTCCAAGCAACAGGTCTCGCATTTACAAGCGTTTGAGCCATTGTACATGACGACACCTTTTATTTATGTGGTAAATATCTAAACAAATAAATAAAGGGTATTGTCATTTACAATGCCAATAGCTTAAACTCTTGCAAATGCGAGACCGATTGCATTGCCAATGCTTGTTTTTAATAGGATTCAAGTCTGCCTCTTACTTTGAAAACTATATGAATGATATGGATCCTCCGTTCACCAAAGCTCTTTATAGAAGGTTCAGGTTAGGAACATTACCGCTTGCTACCTTTACCGCTAAAGGAATAGTCAACAAGGTGGCAGTGAAACATGTCCTGTCTGCAGAAGTGCTGAAGAAACCAACGACCATCTCCTCTTTTCTTGCGCAAGGTATTCTAAGCAGCGTAAGAGCTGGATTGCTCCCCTGTGCCGCCTTTCAGCTGTTGCCCAATACAGGGCAGAGATCAGATTTTGTAGAACAGACACGTCTCCGGTCATTGTCTTCTCCATTGCTCAATATTTGGGGAGCAGATGGCCAATTCACAGAGAAGTGTCTCTCTTACCCTTTCTGTGCCCTCCGACTTATGCAAATCCCCCTCCCTCTGCATCCTGGTTTTACTGATTTTAAGAACTTGTGTTTTTAATCCTATGTAAGCTGGGGCTCTTTATTCAGCTCGAATGTCTTGTGAGATGAGGAACAGCCGATTGAAGTTGAACTCCGCCGCCCTCGCCACAGTCCCCCGCATCCGAAGAGCGACCACCGGCGGCAGATCATTCTCCCACCTCGCCGCCAAGATCTGGAACCCCCTCCCCACCCACCTACGGCAGACCCAAGACCTGCTGACCTTCAGAAGACTCCTCAAGACCTGGCTCTACGAGCAGTAGTAGCACCCCCACCCCCCAGTGCCTTGAAACCAGTACGGGTATGTGGTGTGCTTTACAAATGCTATGATTGATTAATTGATTGAGACAGGGAAGAGTATGTCATCCTAGCTTTATCCCAGCATCAGGACCATCCTTGTTCCACGATGGATACATTCTGTGCTTTTGGTGGCAAATGTATTATTCACACACCTTGCAGTGCATTTCATTGGGGTTTCTACTTCTCAAAGTTTCTTATCCTGGCCTGAAGCATTTACAAACACCCTTACTACAGCATGATGTGTATAAACTGTGTTCTTAGGCATGACAGACCGCAATAGGTTTTTGTCTCTGGTCAAGTGTTTGTAAATTTGATCTGTGTCCCCAGGCCAAGGGTGGACACATCTATGAATCTTACATGCTTGGTATCTGTATATTTTTCAGCTTTTAATGTACTGTGTTTCCTTTTATAATTATTTTAATTGTACTACGTTTATGGACATTGGCCGAAATAAATAAAGTAATGAAAGTAAAGAAAGGCAGGAATTTGTCATTGTGTTTATGTATATTGAATAATTGAACAACTGTTGTGCTCGTTCCAAAATTAGACAAACAGCACCGCCATGTGGCAGACTATCACAAGCGCCGGTGTTGACTATTAAGTGCCGGTGCCGAGCACTGGAAACCGCCTGCTCAAATTAAGCAACTGGTCCTCTGCTCAGGAAAGTATGAGGCCAATCCTGTTGTAGGTGTTCGGCTTCGAGCACGTGTGCAGCATTGACCTCTCTCTGGAATGGAGGTCTCGCACTGCATCATGGGAATGACTTCAGATAGCTACTTGTCAGGCACCACTGGAGAAATCCGGGGGTGAGAACAGGAGGAGTGTCAACCAGTCCGATTACCTGGGTACCCCTGTAGGACAGATTCTGTATGAGGCGTTCTCATACTGGATAGGGCGGGACCTGAAACCCTCAGAGGCAGTTTGACGAACCTGTGACTCCCCGCCATGTGCCCTGAAATGACCTGTGTGCCATGCTTTCTGCAGCACCCTACGCACACCCTGCCCCTGCTCCTTGCTGGGCAGAGATCACGTGCACAGGAAGGTTGCCCCTTGTGCGGCTTGAACCTTATACTCCAGCCTTGATGCGTGGCCTTAGAGACGCCCTGGCACAGTGGCACAGTCCTTACCCACCTCAGTGTGGTCCTGCTGGCACCGCTCACCCTGGTGCCACCCCGCACAGCAGCTAGCGCCTTTTATGTGCCCTGCTCCATATTGACACTCCTGTCGTGCTCCCACGTGAGTCAGGTGCCATGCCTGGCCCTCACCTGGAGTACTGCGCAGTGTCGTGTGGGTATCAGTGACTACATTGTAAAAAAAACAAGTGCCAGGGCCCTCGTCAGGGGATCAATGCATCTTGCACTGCCCATTGCCCCTGCCAGGGCTGACAATGAAAAGCACTAACCACCCCACTGCTACAAGTCAGACAATTCAGAATATTCCAGGCCCCAAAGCGATAAGAATGCCATGGTGGAAGATGTTAGTCATTTTAATGTATATAGAATTATTAAACAACTGTTGTTGTGCTCATCTCTACATTAGATTCACAGCGCCAACAAATTGCAAACTGTCATAGGTATCGGTGTAAACAATGAATTGTGGTGCCGAACCCCGGAAATCACCGGCTCAAATTAAGCCCTGGCATTGTTCATCCTGGTGCCATTTCCAGAGCCTGGAACTGTGCCTGGAGGTGGTGGGCATCAGCAGTGCCCTGTCTAGGGCCTCTCCTGCCCCTGGCCCGGTGTTGCTCCCACGCTCCAGCCGTGCTGAAGGGGGAGTAGGATGCCATGCCTGGCCCTTACCTGGAGTACTCGGCGTTGTCCCGGGGGCACCGCTCGTCCTGGTGCCGCTCCCAGTCCCGGCCGTGCCTGCAGGTGGTGAGCAGCAGCATGTCCTGCCCGTTGTGGAGGTGATGGAGGGCATTGCGCGTCTCGGAGCCGATGCCCGTGAGGTAGCGCTTGCCCTTGAAGACCAGCAGGTAGCGCCTCGCCGTGGGCAGGAGGCTCACAGCGCCCTGAGGCCCGCCACGCTCCGGGTGCTCGCGAGGAAACAGTGGCAGGGACACGTCGAAGCCCGGCCTGTAGGCGGCGGTGCCCAGGCTGGCCCGGGCCAGCATGGCCTGACCCAGGTCCAGGCCCAGCTCGTCGCCGTAGTCCGGCCAGCTGCCGGAGTAGAGATTGAACAGGAGGTGGTTGCGGCCTCCGTGCCACAGGGGCAGGCTCTGCAGGCGGGCTCGGGCGCCCGCCACATACTCCGCCGAGAGCCGGTCCCGGTCCAGGGTGTCCACGGGGGGCACGAAAAGGCAGGCCCGGCCTGGGTCCGGGGTGTAGAAGCGAGAGGCCTGCAGGGCCCCCAGCACCTTCCGGTAGGTGCTGGAGGGTGGTGGGGCGTCCCCGGCAGGAGGGTACACGTACACCCAGAAGCCCCTGCGCTGGCACAGGCTGAAGTCAAAGCAGTTCTGCATCTGGCATTGCCCAGCCCTGGCGTGCTGCTGCTGCCTTTGCGGTGCCAGGGGCTGCTGCACGGGGCCGGCGAGCTCCCTCTCCGAGTAGCTGCCCTGGGGGACAGTCCAGAGGGGCCAGCGGTGGGAGTCTCCGTGGGCAGCCTCTACCCAGGGTATGGAGTGGAGGTGGTGGGAGGAGGGGGTGGAGGTTGGGGTAGGGGTCTGTGCCCCTTGAAAGTAGCACCCACCCAGCAGCAGGCAGCAGCAAGCTCCCAGACTCAACACCAGCAGCAGGTACCTCCTCTTAGCCTGCATGGGTACTAACGGGCACAGAGGACATGGGAGGGCATGAGGGGCACTTGGGGCACGCGGCGGGTCACTGTCTGGTTCCACTTTGAGACTGTTCAACAGGCAGGCACTATTCACTAACCGCTTTAAGAATTGTGAAATAAAGGTTAATTACATGTGACCCGCCAGTGTGTCTTGATAGCATGTGCCATGGTCCGGTACCAATGCGCAACTGCGCTCTCGTGCCCTCGTCAAGCTCTGTGCCAGCCGGGCACTGCCTGCCCTCTAGTGCCCAAGAGATCCATGTGCCGATGGCTGACTCAGTACCAGTGCCCCAAAACAAAATCCAAATGCTGACGTCGTCAAAGTCCAAGCATGTGCCCAGTTCAATCTGCCAGGCTCCTGTGCCCGCTCCTGGCTGTGTGCCCACCAGTAGGAACGAGTTGTGGGTCTTTCGAATCCCTGGACGCACGTGTAGCTCATGCAAGTCTTGCTCTTATTGCAAAACGAAACAGAAACGCGTGTCCTTCTCACAATGCCCTGCTGCCACTAAAAAAATAATGCCAGGCTCCGCAACCGCTTGGCACTCTCTGAATCTAGCGCCCACACGATCCAAGTTTCAAAGCGGGACAGTCCCTGGGTGCCATCATACCACACCAGAATTCAAACACATGCCATCCGCGGGCTGTCTGCATCTGTATCCTGCCACCGTGCCAGTCTCTGCACCCGCCAAGGCCAGTGGGTACCGGGCGCCACGTGTCCTTCCATGCGCAAAGGGTGCAAGTTTAGTTACAAGAATGGGCCTTCTGCTTGTTATGAAAACGAAAACTGGGAAAGCTTAGTCACTGGTCCACTTTTCCAGGGCAATGCCAGTCTCTGTGCCCATGGGCTCAGCACCCACCGGGCACCGGACGTCCAAGGGGGTCCTAGTAATAAACTGAGACTTTTGAGTGCTTGCGGCAGATTAAAATCCAAACTCCTCCAGTGTTCGGCATCCACGAATGCCTGCTACAATGTGCCCATGCGATGCCAGTCTCACCAGCCACAGGGCAACACTCAGCCTATCATGCGCACGAGACCCAACTTTAATAACTGCGAGCCTTCCCAGTCACTGGTCCCAAAGAGTCACCATGCCCCTGGCGTGCAAGTGATACCAGGCTTGGCACTCACTGGCATCACCTCCCATGCGATGCCCATGAAACACACCTTAGTTGCTTGTAAGACTTCTTCTCTGTGCAATAATCCCCAATGACCATCTAGACAAATGTCACATATCTAAGTATGAGTCCTGAAAAGTGCCACTCGCTTCACCCACCTCGATCAGCGCCCGAGCGAACATGTGTGCCCAATGCCCGCAGGTTTAAGATTTAAAAAGTGACTTCTCTCTGGCATCAATGCCCCAGTGCAAAATCAAAGCACGTGTCCTCCCCAAAAATCCAAGCACGTGTCCTCCTTGGTGTGCCGGGGTCCTCTGGTAATGCCAGTCCCTGTGCCCAGCGGGCATTACGTGACCTTTAATGCACAGGGCATCCGATTTTAAAGATTGGCTCCCCGCTGGTGTTCACGTTCCAAAATCTGAATACATCGTTATCCTCCGCGCTGTGCCCGAGTGCCGTGCTAGGCTGAGCCCCCGCTGGGCACCATGCCCTCTCCTGGTGGGGACGTCCTGTACCGTCCCTTCCTCCGTGCATACTCCAGACACCCAACACTACCCCGCTCTCCTCTCCCTTCCTCCTCTCCCTACTCAGTATGCCACCCCCTCCCCGGGCCCCCCGCTACCCTCCTTTCTATTCCGGGGGTGCTCGTATCCCGGGGAGGCGATCGCGGACTCTGCACCCCCCCTTTTCTGTCAGTAGCTTCTCTCGGGGTGGGAGTAGCCAGCTCGATGCTCTCTGCCCCTCCCCTGGTTGACCAGGGGACCCGTGCCCATGCCCCCTTGGACTTGAGGTTACAGGGGCTCCTCGCCTCGGCAGCTCTCTGCCCCCCGAACACATTGCCACGTGTTCGGGGGGCGGCGTCCACACATTCATTCCGTCCAACCCTCCCGGGCACGCGCCAGGGGGCGGGGGCGCGGGTCTGACCCACAGAGCCAAATCACTCTCTGCGCCCTACAGAGCTTGTACCCTCTGTACCGACGACCTATTCAATCCAATGCCTGCTGCCCTGCCCCCTCGCACCATCTCACCCGCCCCTACGAGCCGGCCACCCTGCCCTCTGTCCCAGGCGCGCGTGCTCTGTGCATTGCAACCTGTGCCCTCCCCAGGTCACCCGCCCTCTTAGTGCAAGACGCCGAGGGCGGCCATCTCAGCGACTGTCACCAACACTGTCTCTTCCTGGGTCACCCTTCATGTCTGTGTGTCACCAACTGTTGTTTGGGGCTGTGTATGTCACCTTGCTTTGTTTGTGGGTTACCCTACCTGGGCTGTCACCCTCATTTGTTTCTGTCACCCTACCTTTCCATCATCCGTTGCTTCTGTCTCCCTCTCTTGTTTCTGTCCCTCTACCTTTTCATTGTCCTTGCTCCCTTCACCCTGTCTTGTCTCTCAAACTCCCATGTCTCTCACCCTCACTTGTCTCTGTCATCCTGTCTTGTCTCTGTCACACTGTCTTGTCTCTCTCACCTCGTCTTGTCTCTGCCACCCTCTCTTGTCTCTGTCATCCTGTCTTGTCTCTGTCACACTGTCTTGTCTCTCTCACCTCGTCTTGTCACTGCCACCCTCTCTTGTCTCTGTCACCCTGTCTTGTCTCTGTCACCATTCCATTTCTCGGTCACCCTCACTTGCCTTGTCTCTGTCATCCTTCCCAGTCTGTTACCCTGTCTTGTCTCTGTCACCCTTCATTCTCTCTGTCACCCTCACTTGCCTTGTCTCTGTCATCATTCACAGTCTCTGCCACCCTCTCTTGCCTCTGTCACCCTCTCTTGTCTCTGCCACCCTCTCTTGTCTCTGTCACCCTGTCTTTTCTTTGTCACCCTTCCTTCTGTCTGTCACCCTCAATTGCCTTGTCTCTGTCATCCTCCCCAGTCTCTGCCACCCTCTCTTGTCTCTGTCACTCTGTCTTGTCTCTGTCACCCTGTCTTCTCTCTGCCATCCTCCCCTGTCTCTGTTACTCTCGCTTGTCTGTGTCACCATGTCTTGTCTCTGTCACCCTGTCTTGTCTCTGTCACCATCTCATGTCTCTGTCACCCTGCCTTGTCTCTGTCACCCTCTCTTGTCTGTGTCACCATGTCTTGTCTCTGTCACCCTGTCTTCTCTCTGCCATCCTCCCCTGTCTCTGTCACCCTCTCTTATCTCTGTCACCCTGTCTTGTTTCTGTTACTCTCGCTTGTCTGTGTCACCATGTCTTGTCTGTGTCACCCTGTCTTGTCTCTGTCACCATCTCATGTCTCTGTCACCCTGCCTTGTCTCTGTCACCCTCTCTTGTCTGTGTCACCATGTCTTGTCTCTGTCACCCTGTCTTCTCTCTTTCACCCTCTCTTGTATATGTCCCCATCACCCTCCCTTGTTTCTCTCACTCCTCTTTGATTCTGTCACCCTGCCTTCTCCCCGTCACCCTTCCCTGTCCCTTACACTCTGTTAGCCCTGTAATCCTATCTTGGCTCTCGCCCCACCTTGTCTCTGTCACCCTGCCCTGTCTTGTCTCTCTTACCCTATAATGTATCTGTCACCTAACTGTGTCCCTTTCATCCTGCCCTGTCTCTGTCACCAACACTCTCCTTTGCCTCTGTCACCCTGCCTTGTCTTTCTCACCTTGTTTTGTCTCTGTCACCATCTCTTGTCTCTGTCACCCTGCCTTGTCTCGCTACACCCTGTTGTGTATCTGTCACCCTTCCCTGTCTGCCACTCTGTTAGCCCTATCGTCCTATCTTGTCTCTCGTCCTGCCTTGTCTCTGTCACCCTCCTTTGTCTCTGTCACCCTGTCGTGCTTCTGTCACCCTCCCTTGTCTCTGTCACCCTGTCTTGTCTCTCTCACCCTGTCTTGTCTTGCTCACGTACCCTTGTCTCTTTCACCCTGTCCTGTCATTGTCACCAGCACCGCCTTTGTCTCTGTCACCTTGTCTTGTCTCTGTCACCTTGTCTTGTCTCTGTCATCCTCTTTTGTCTCTGTCACCCTGTCATGTCTCTGTCACCAGCACTCTCTCTTGTGTCTGTCACCCCACCCTGTCTCCCTGTTCACACTCCACCCTGTCTCCTTTATCACACTCCACAGTCTCCCTGTTCACACTCCACCCTGTTCACACTCCACCCTGTCTCCTTTATCACACTCCACCCTTTCTTCCTATTCACATTCCACCCTGTCTCCCTGTTCACACTCCACCCTGTCTCCCTGTTCACACTTCACCCTGTCTCCTTTATCACACTCCACCCTGTCTACTCTACCACACTCTACCCTGTCACCGTACTCAGGTGGGTCCCTTGCTCACTGTGCCACTGGATTCAAGCTAGCCTGGCTGAAGAAGGGTGACATACCCTGAAACCGGTCCCAGGATGCTTGTTTACGGTCCAGGTCTGGACTGTTCCCATGAGGCACAGGGTCAAGACTGATTTGCAAATGGCTGGGTCCAAACTGGGGTGGCGAAGCGAGCAAAAGAACGATGGATTTAATCCGGATCTTTTGACTGGGGAAGAATGTTTGCATTGTCAGCATTCCGTCCATCATTTGTTTGCTGTAACACCGTACTCACACTCAACCATATCTTCTCACCCACACACTGTCCTGTCTCCTCGTCTACACTCTGCCCTGTCTCCTTTCTCACACTCCACCAAGGGCCGGACTGGGAACCAAAACTGGTCTCCACCCTGTCTCTCTGTTCACACTCCACCCTGTCTCCTTGCTCACACTCTGCCCTGTCTTCCTGTTCACATCCCATGTGTCCCCGTTCACTCCCCACCCTGTCTCCCTGTTCACACTCCACCCTGTCTCCCTGTTTACACTCCACCCTGTCTCCCTGTTCACACTCCACCCTGTCTCTTTACTCACGGTCTTCAAGGCCAGAGCCACAAAAATCCAACCAATCCGGTGCATGTAACGCGTCTGGTGCTGAGCTGCCTGGCCTACGACAAGACCCCTCGGAGGGGAGGAGCCGAAAGGTAACAGGAAGATCCCTCCTCGGGATCCACAACAGAGATCCCTCTTCTGGATCCACAGTGGAGATCCCTCCACGGGATCCACAGCAGAGATCCCTCCGCGGAATCCTCAGCAGAGACACCTCCAAGGGATTTACAGCGGAGAACCTTCCACGGAACCCTCAGCAGAGACACCTCCATGGGATCCACAGCGGGGATCCCTCCACGGGATTTACAGCGGAGAACCCTCCACAGAATCCTCAGCAGAGATCCCTCCACTGGATCCACAGCGAATATCCCTCCGCGGGATCCACAGCAGAGGCCCCTTCAGTGATTCCTCAGCAGAGACCTCTGCTCGGGATCCACACGGAGATCCCTCCACGGGATCATCAGCAGAGACCCCCTCCACGGGATCCACAGCGGAGATCCGTCCACGGAATCATCAGCAGAGACCCCCTCCACGGGATCCACAACGGAGACCCCTTCAGTGATTCCTCAGCAGCGACCCCTCCTCGGGATCCACAGCGGAGACCCCACCACTGTATCCGCCAGGAGCTGCGCTCTCTAAAGACCCCGGGCCCTGCAGCGTTCGGGATTAAAGGGCAGGACGCAGGCGAATGTCTCCTGAACTACAAGGATGTCTCAACGGAGCCCTGCAAAAACACACGTCTCGGGGGTGGGGAGGGGACACTCTGTACAGGTGGGTCTCACAGAGACATCTCTCCAGCTCCTCGTGTGCAGGCAGGTTTCGCACAGATGTCTCTCTCCGGTTCTTCATGCAGAGAGATCTCACAGAGATGTCTCTCTCCCGTTCATCATGCACAGCCAGGTCTCGCAGAGCTGTATCTCTTCAAAACATCCTGTAAAGACAGGGCTCACAGATACGTCTCTCTCCAGTTCATCATGTACAGCCAGGTCTCGCAGAGATGTCTCTCTTCGGTTCTTCATGTACAGACCGGCTGGTAGAGACGTCTCTTTCCGGTTCATCCTGTAGGGGCACGTCTCGCATATGACTCTCCGGTTCTTCATGTGCAGACCGGCTCGGAGAGACGTCTCTCCGGTTCATCCTCTACTGAGAGGTCTCGCAGAGATTTCTCTCTCCAGCTCATCTTAAACTGAGAGGTCTCGCAGAGATGTCTCTCTCCAGCTCATCCTGTACTGAGAGGTCTCGCAGAGATGTATCTCTCCGGTGGAAGCACTCCGGGCATCAGCGCCTCCCGCCGCCTCGCATCCCCCCAGCCGCCGCCCGTGCCTCACCGACCAGGACGCGCACCACAGCCGGGGGAGCGCGGGTCACTGCCTGTACCTTCCCCGGCGCTCCGCTGGGTCAGACTCAGAGACGGAGGACTTTCTTCTGCACCGACATCATGGAGGGTCCCTGGAGCAGACATCCCGGGCGTGTGTGCCTGAGAGAGATCTCTGGGCACCTACAGAGCGCTGCCGAGCTGTGTGTAGTCTGAGTACTGTAGGGCGCAGTGACCTGTCGAGTTGTGTGTAATCTGAGTACTGTAGGGCACAGTGACCTGCCGAGCTGTGTGATCTGAGTACTGGCACAGTGACCTGGTGAGGTGTGTGATCTGGGTGCTGTGGGGCACAGTAACCCGCTGATGTGTGTGCGATCTGAGTACTGTAGGGCACAGTGACCTGCTGAGCTGTGTGATCTGAGTACTGTAGGGCACAGTAACCTGCCGAGGTGTGTAACCTGCCGAGGTGTGTGTAATCTGAGTACTGTAGGGCACAGTGACCTGCTGAGGTGTGTGCGATCTGAGTACTGTAGGGCACAGTGACCTGCTGAGCTGTGTGATCTGAGTACTGTAGGGCGCAGTGACCTGCCGAGGTGTGTGTAATATGAGTACTGTAGGGCACAGTGACCTGCCGAGCTGTGTGATCTGAGTACTGTAGGGCACAGTGACCTGCCGAGCTGTATGATCTGAGTACTGTAGGGCACAGTGACCTGCTGATGTGTGTGCGATCTGAGTACTGTAGGGCACAGTGACCTGCCGAGCTGTGTGATCTGAGTACTGTAGGGCACAGTGACCTGCTGATGTGTGTGCGATCTGAGTACTGTAGGGCACAGTGACCTGCTGAGCTGTGTGATCTGAGTACTGTAGGGCACAGTAACCTGCCGAGGTGTGTAACCTGCCGAGGTGTGTGTAATCTGAGTACTGTAGGGCACAGTGACCTGCTGAGGTGTGTGCGATCTGAGTACTGTAGGGCACAGTGACCTGCTGAGCTGTGTGATCTGAGTACTGGCACAGTGACCTGCTGAGGTGTGTGTAATATGAGTACTGTAGGGCACAGTGACCTTCCGAGGTGTGTGATCTTAGTAAGGTAGGGCACAGTGACCTGCTGATGTGCGTGCCATCTGAGTACTGGAGGACAAAGTGACCTGCCGAAGTGTGTGTAATCTGAGTACTGTAGGGCACAGTGACCTGCTGAGGTGTGTGCGATCTGAGTACTGTAGGGCACAGTGACCCTGCCTAGGTATGTGTAATCTGATTCCTCTAGGGCGCAGTGACCTGCTGAGGTGTGTGTAACCTGAGTACTTTAGGGCGCAGTGACCTGCAGAGGTGTGTGTAATCTGAGTACTGTAGGGCACAGTGACCTGCCGAGCTGTATGATCTGAGTACTGTAGGGCACAGTGACCTGCCGAGCTGTGTGATCTGAGTACTGTAGGGCACAGTGACCTGCTGATGTGTGTGCGATCTGAGTACTGTAGGGCACAGTGACCCTGCCAAGGTATGTGTAATCTGATTCATCTAGGGCGCAGTGACCTGCCGAGGTGTGTGTAACCTGAGTACTTTAGGGCGCAGTGACCTGCCGAGGTGTGTGTAATCTGAGTACTTTAGGGCGCAGTGACCTGCCGAGGTGTGTGTAATCTGAGTACTGTTGGTCACAGTGACATGCTGAGGTGTGTGCGATCTGAGTACTGTAGGACACAGCGACCTGCCGACGTGTGTGTTATCTGAATCCTGTAGGGTGCAGTGACCTGCTGAGGTGTATGACCTGCCGAGGTGTGTGTGTTCTGAGTACTGTAGGGCACAGTGACCTGGCAAGGTGTGTGTAACCTGATTCCTGTAGGGCACAGCAACCTGCTGAGGTGCGCGTAACCTGAGTACTGTAGTCCGCAGTGACCTGCTGAGGTGTGTGACCTGCTGAGGTGTGTGTGTTCTGAGTACTGTTGGGCACAGTGACCTGCAGAGGTGTGTGTAATTTGAGTTCTGTAGGGCACAGTGACCTGCCGAAGTGTGATTAATCTGAGTACTGAAGGGCACAGTGACCTGCCGAGCTGTGTGACCTGCCGAAGTGTGTGTAATCTGAGTACTGTTGGGTACAGTGACATGCTGAGGAGTGTGCGATCTGATTCCTCTAGGGCACAGAGACCTGCTGAGGTGTGTGTAACCTGAGTACTGTAGAGCACAGTGACCTGCCGAGGTGTGTGTGTTCTGAGAACTGTTGGGCACAGTGACATGCAGAAGAGTGTGTGATCTGAGTACTGTAGGGCACAGCGACCTGCTGAAGTGTGTGTAATCTGAGTACCGCAGGGCACAGCGACCTGCTGAGGTGTGTTATCTGAGTACTGTAGGGCACAGCGACCTGCCAAAGTGTGTGTAATCTGAGTATTGTAGGGCACAGTGACCTGCCGAGGTGTGTGACCTGCCGAGGTGTGTGTGTGTTCTGAGAACTGTAGGGCACAGCGACCTGCTGAGGTGTGTGGGATCTGAGTACTGTAGGGCACAGCGACCTGCCGAAGTGTGTGTAATCTGAGTACTGTAGGGCACAGCGACCTGCTGAGGTGTGTGCGATGTGAGTACTGTAGGACACAGTGACCTGCTGAGGTGTGTGCGATCTGAGTATTGGAGGACAAAGTGACCTGCCGAAGTGTGTGACCTGCCGAGGTGTGTGTGTTCTGAGTACTGTAGGGCACAGTGACCTGCCGAGGTGTGTGCGATCTGATTCCTCTAGGGCACAGAGACCTGCTGAGGTGTGTGAAATAACCCTGGGCGTAGTACTACGCTACGCTTGCGGAGCGTGTGTAGTTTGCGCTACTACGAATTACGCAAATTGCACGTAGCACAGTGCAAAAACGCATAGCGGGCATTTTTTGCTAGCTCGTGGTCCATAACGTCAAGTTGGCGACCCCGAGCGAGCAAAATCAACATCCGGCGAGACTTTTTCCTCGTACGCGATCAGTAACATCAAGTTGCCGATCGCGAGCGTGGAAAATAAACCTCCCAGCAAGATTCTCAACGCGGGGAGGTCAGGTTTCTCATTGCGAGTGGTTGCGTATGATCGCGACCGCTCGCGATAAGAAACTACCAGTCCGCATTGAGATAGCTGCCACTCGAGTACAAATCTACTTGGGCGGCAGAAAACGACCGCTTGCACTGTACAAGATGCTGTTTGCAATGATTGCACAGTGCTGACAAGCATATGGCACTGTGCAATCAGTGCGAACAGCCTTTCCCTCCCGCACTACGCAGTTCGCGTAGCTACGCATAGCGTGCGTAGTGTGAAGTGCACTTCGCGTAGCTACACGCAATGCTACTATCCAAACTACGCCCAGGGTTAGTGTGTAACCTGAGTACTGTAGGGCGCAGTGACCTGCCGAGGTGTGTGTAATCTGATTCCACTAGGGCACAGAGACCTGCTGAGGTGTGTGTGTAACCTGAGTACTGTAGGGCGCAGTGACCTGCGGAGGTGTGTGTAATCTGATTGCTGTAGGGCACAGTGACCTGCAGAGGTGTGTGTAATCTGATTCCTGTAGGGCACAGTGACCTGCCGAGGTGTGTGACCTGCCGAAGTGTGTGTAATCTAAGTACTGTTGGGTACAGTGACATGCTGAGGTGTGTGCGATCTGCGTATTGTAGGGCACAGTGACTTGCAGAGGGGTGTGTAATCTGATTCCTGTAAGGCACAGTGACCTGCCAAGGGGTCTGTAACCTGAGTACTGTAGGGCACAGCAACCTGTCTATGCGTGTGTAATCTGATTCCTGTAGGGCACAGTGAACTGCGGAGGTGCGTGTAATCTGAGTACTGCAATGTACAGAGCCCTGCTGAGTGTGTGTGTATGTAATCTGATTCTTGTAGGACACAGCGACCTGCCGAGGTGTGTGCATGTAATCTGAGTACTATAGGGCACAGTGGCTTGTCTAGGCGTGTGTAATCTGATTCCTGTAGGGCACAGTGATCTGCCGAAGTGTGTGGGATCTGAATATTGTAGGGCAAAGTGACCTGTCTAGGCATGTGTAAATACGATTCCTGTAGGGCACAGTGACCGACTGAGGTGTGTGTAATCTGAGAACTGTACGGCCCAGCGACCTGCCAAGGTGTGCAATTTGAGTATTGTAAGGCACAGTGACCTGCTGAGGTGCGTGTAATCGGAGTACTGTAGGGCACAGTGACCTGTCTAGGCATGTGTAATCTGATTCCAGTAGGGCACAGTGACCAGCCGAGGTGCGTGTAATCTGAGTACCTTAATGTACAGAGCCCTGCTGCATGTGTGTGTATGTAATGCGATTCTTGTAATGTACAGAGCCATGCTAGGTCTGTGTGTATGTAATCTGAATCCTGTAGGACACACTAACCTGCAGAGGTGTGCAAATGTAATCTGATTCTTGTAGTGTACAGATCCCAGCCTAGTGAGT
Source organism: Triturus cristatus (assembly GCF_964204655.1). Taxonomy (NCBI): domain Eukaryota; kingdom Metazoa; phylum Chordata; class Amphibia; order Caudata; family Salamandridae; genus Triturus; species Triturus cristatus. Next base: position 1,836,447,084 of record NC_140589.1, on the reverse strand, counting down.
GTGTGTCTGTAATCTGAATCCTGTAGGGTATGGTGACATGCTGAGGCTTGTCTGTAATATTAGTGTTATAGGGCACACAGATCGTTCTGGGTGCATAATCTGATTCCTGTACTGTACAGAGCCTAGCCGAGTGTGTGTATGTAATCTAATTCCTGTAGGGCACAGTGATCTGCAGAGGTGTGAAAATGCAATCGGAGTTCTGTGGGGGCACAGTGACCTGCCTGGGTGTGTGCAATCTGAGTACTGTAGTGAGCAATGACTTGCTGAGGTGTGTGTGATCTGAGTACTGTAGGGCACAGTGGCCTTTTGTGTAATCTGAGAACCGTAGGGCACAGCGACCTGCTGAGGTGTGTGCCATCTGTGTACTGCAAGGCACAGTGACTTTCTTAGGCATGTGCAATCTGATTCCTGTAGGGCATAATGACCTGCAGAGGTGCGTGTAATCTGAGTACTGTGATGTACAGAGCCCTGCTGAGTGTGTGTGTATGTAATCTGATTCCTGTAGGGCACAGTGACCTGCAGAGGTGCGTGTAATCTGATTATTGTAATGCACATATCCCTGCTTAGTGTGTATGTAATCGGGTTTTTGTAGGGCACAGTGACCTGCTGAGGTGTGTACATGTAATCTGAGTACTATAGGGCACAGTGACCTGTCTAGGCGTGTGTAATCTGATTTCTGTAAGGCACATTGACCTGCAGAGTTGTGTGTAATCTGAGTACTGTAATGTACATAGCCCTGCTGAGTATGTATGTAATCTGATTCTTGTAGGGCACAGTGACCTGCTGAGGTGTGTACTGTAATCTCAGTACTATAGGGCACTGTGGCCTGCCGAAGTGTGTGCATGTAATCTGATTCCTGTAATGTACAGAGCCCTGCTGAGTCTGTGTGTATGTAATCTTATTCCTGTAGGACACAGTAACCTGCTGAGGTGTTTGCATGTAATCTGATTCCTGTAGTGCACCGAGCCCTGCTGAGGGTGTGTATGTAATCTGAATCCTGTAGGACTGTTGGACTTGGCCCTTTTTCGAGGGTCATTCCTGAACTTTTTGCCATCCTCCGGGTATTTTTTCTGACATGGTGTTGGTGGTTTTAGGACTCTGGGCACCTTATCACTGCTGTCCAGTGAAAAGTGCATGTGCTCTCTATGGTAAAAGATGGTAAGATTGGTCTAAACATGTTTGGCGTATTTAATTTACCTATCAGTACTTTGTAAAGTGGTATCTTAGATACCCAGGGCCAGTAAATTAAATGCTACTGGTGGGCTTGCAGCGCTGATTGCTCCTCCCACCAAAGTAGCCTTTCAAACCTGTCTCAGGCCTCTGCCATTGCAGGGCCTGCGCACGCATTTTACTGCCGCTGTGACATGGCACATTAAGTGGTTGCCACGTCGGTGACTCCCCTTTTACTACATATCAGTCACCTCTAAGTTAGGCCCTAGCTAGCCCTATGGGCCCGGTGCATTGTAGGTAAAAGGTAGGAAATGGGCCTTAACAGTGTAGCATGTCCTGGTAGTGACAAACAGCCATTTTGGTTTCTCACTGCTGTGAGTCTGCCCTCTCATAGGAATGCATTGGGGATTCCCTGATCAGTGCTACCGTGGTAATTCCTGATCTGAGAGGAGTAGCGGGATCAAGTTTGGTATGTTTGGAATAGTGGTAATAAATGCTGTGTAATGGTGTTGGCATTTCTATGTGCTATGTGTCTTTGTGCCTGCCTGATGTGCATTTTATGTCTGGCTCTGGTGTGACAGGGACTGGGGAGGTGCAGTGGCTCCAGAGGGTCTAGGTAATTGCATTTACACAGCGCTTAGCACATCTAAGGAGGTGTTAAAGGGACAGTTATGCAAAAAAAATATATATATTACTTATGGTCTGGTATTAATAAAATCTACCTTTTGGAATCTCCATTTCATCTTAAAACTATTTGCACAGGTTGGAGCAGTCTATTTTATAATGTGTGTAATGTAAGTATAAAATAATGACTTACACATTCACAGTGCTTTCTGTCACAGACTGTGACCTCGTAGCACTAAAATACACAAGTCACTATTCTCCACTGCACCAACCAAATGTAATTCTGCGGCTCTCTGGTTACACACTGGCCTCTGCAGTGCATGAACTAATAGAGGTTTCTGAATGAACTACAGTGCATTTCTCACTGAGTAACAACTTTTAAAAATTTATTTTTTATTTAAGCTACCCATTATTTTATATGCGGCTACCTGATGGTGAAGGACCTTAAAAACGAACAAAATATTTTTGGGCTGATTTATGAGAGGCTTGTGCCGCTGGACCATCACTTTTTTTTAACCTTCGGCGGCAGAAACGTCTTAATCATATCTATGAGGCGACGTAAAGTCACCCTGCGTGGCTTTGCGTGGCCTCATAGATACGGAGTAAGACGAAGCAACGCAAGTCGCTGCGTTGTCTTACTCTGTCACGTAGGCGATCCATGGGCGCTGCAGTGAGTGTTCTCTTGCAACACCCATGGATTTTGACGCTGACCCAGATTTACAAAACCATGTGAACCTGTGGCAGCGCCAAAACCTTACGCCTCCCTACAGCAGGCGTAACGAGGAAGGAGAAATGTTTTCATTTCTCCTCGTTTTAGCCTCTTTCCAGCACACGTAGAAAGAGAAAAACCCCTCTCAGAATTGTTTTTGTGCAGGAAGGTGCTCCTTCCTGCACAAAAACAATCCTGCCTACATTGGCGCTAGGCAGCAATTTGTGCACCAACGCAGTCGGAAAGGACAGGATTGCACCATATTTCATAAATAAAGTGCATTCCTGCCCTTTCATATTGGCGTAGGAGAGCACAGCAAGAAGACTTGAAGCGCTGGCCTGCGCCAATTCCTCATAAATGAGACCCTTTGTTTTTAGCCACACCTTTGACCACGCCCACACGCTCACTCACCTTTGGTTTGATAAACACTTGTTTTTAGCCACACCTCTGACCACGCCCACACACTCACTCACCTTTGGTTTGATAAACACTTGTTTTTAGCCACACCTCTGACCACGCCCACACACTCACTCACCTTTGGTTTGATAAACAGTGTTTTAATATTATTTCCTCACTGTGAAAATGATTTGCTGTGGGAATTGGTGGCGTTCATGGTTGTCGATAGTTGTCCAGATGAGGAGTACCAAGTTCAAGAAATTTTTGTCAGGAGGGGGTCCTTACGCCTAAAAATATTTGACAGGGGGGTCTTGGCATCAAAACATTTGAAGATCTCTGCTATAGAGAGACCTGATCAGCTATGTGTGTAAAAGAGACCTGCTGAGGTGAGTGTATATAATCTGGTTAATATAGAGTCAGAGACAAGCCAGAGTGTATAATCTGAGTACTGTAAAGTAGAGCGACCTGACGAAGAGTGTGCCTATGTTAACCCGTGTAATATGAGAACTATAGGACGCAGTGACCTGCCCGGGTGTATAATCTGAGTACAGACAAGTAGAGAGACCTGGCAGTGTATGCCTGTAATCTGAATACTATAATATACAGAGACCCGCCGAACTGTGTATGTAATACGAGTGAAGTAGGGTGCAGAAACCAACACGGTGTGTAATCTGATTACTGTACTGTACAGAGACCTGCAGTGTATATGTATGTTTGTGTGTGTGTGCATGTAATATTCATAGTACTGCAGAGCACAGTGACCTGTGGAGGTCTATAATTTGAGTACAGTGAAGTAGAGACCTGATAAAATATCTGTGTAATAGGAGTACCATAAAGTACAGAGACCCACCGAGGTGTGTGAATGTAATCTAAGAACCAAAAGGCACAGATATCAGTTAGTGTGTGCCATCTGGTTATTGTAGTGTACAGAAACCTGCTGAGTGTGTGGGTGTGTCAACAGTGTAATCTGATTACTGTAAGGTACAGAGACCTACTGAGATGTGTGTCTGTAATCTGAGTACTGTAAAGTACACAGACCTGCTGAGGTGTGGTTGTAATCTTAGTGGTGTAGGACGCAGAGATCAATCAAGGTGTGTTATCTGATTCCTGTAATGTTCAGAAACCCACTGAGCGTGTATGTGAATGTAATCTGAGTTCTGTAAAATAAAGAGACTTCCTGAGGTGTGTGCATGTAAACTGAGTACTGTAGGACACAGGGGCCAGTCAGAACGTGTGATCTGGTTACTGTAATGTACAGACACATGCTGAGTGTACCTGCAGTCTGAGTACTGTAAGGTACAAAGACCTGCTGAAGAGTGTGTGTGTTAACAAGTGTGGTCTGAGATCTGTAAAGTAGAGAGACCTGGCAAGGTAAGTGTGTAATAACAGTAGTGTTAAGCATGTACTGTCTATACTGTAGATACCTGTCAAGGTGTGTACTTTCTGCACTCTAGACACCTGTTAAAGGGGGGGGGGGCTGTCTGTACTGTAGACAGCTGTCAGGGTGTGTACTATCTGTACTGTAGATATCTGTCAAGGTCTATAGTATCAGTACTGTAGATACCTGTCAAGGTGTGCAGTGTCTGTAATGTAGACACATGTCAAAGTGTGCAATATCAGTACTGTAGACACCTGTCAAGGTGTGTTCAGTAGTAGTGTAAACAGTAACAGCTGTCAAGGTGAGTACTATCGGTACTGCAGATGCCTATCAAGGTGTGTACTACTTGTACTGTAGGCACCTGTGAAGGTGTGTGCAGTGGTACTGTTAACAGTAACACCTGCCAAGGCGTCTGGTATCGGTACTGTAGACACCTGTCAAGGTGTGTGTAGTAGTCTGTAAACAGTAACAGCTGTCAAGGTGAGTACTATCGGTACTGCAGACGCCTATCAAGGTGTGTACTACCTGTACTGTAGGCACCTGTGAAGGTGTGTGCAGTGGTACTGTTAACAGTAACACCTGCCAAGGCGTCTGCTATCGGTACTGTAGACACCTGTCAAGGTGTGTTCAGTAGTACTGTTAACAGTAACAGCCGTCAAGGTGAGTACTATCGGTACTGCAGACGCCTATCAAGGTGTGTAATACCTGTACTGTAGGCACCTGTGAAGGTGTATGCAGTTGTACTTTTAACAGTAACACCCGCCAAGGCGTCTGCTATCGGTACTGTTGACACCTGTCAAGGTGTGTTCAGTAGTACTGTAAACAGTAACAGCTGTCAAGGTGAGTACTATCAGTACTTCAGACGCCTATCAAGGTGTGTACTACCTGTACTGGAGGCACCTGTGAACGTGTGTGCAGTAGTAATGTGAACAGTAACACCTGCCAAGGCTTCTGCTATCGGTACTGTAGACATCTGTCAAGGTGTGTTCAGTAGTACTGTAAACAGTAACAGCTGTCAAGGTGAGTACTATCGGTACTGCAGACGCCTATCAAGGTGTCTACTACCTGTACTGTAGGCACTTGTCAAGGTGTATGCAGTTGTACTTTTAACAGTAACACCCACCAAGGCGTCTGCTATCGGTACTGTTGACACCTGTCAAGGTGTGTTTAGTAGTACTGTAAACAGTAACAGCTGTGAAGGTGAGTACTATCGGTACTGTAGGCACCTGTCAAGGTGTGTGCAATAGTACTGTAAACAGTAACACCTGTCAAGGTGTGTAATATAAGTACTGTAGACACCTGTCAAGGTGTATGCAATAGTAATGTAAACAGTAACACCTCTCAAGGTGTGTAATATAAGTACTGTAGGCACCTGTCAAGGTGTATGCAATAGTAATGTAAACAGTAACACCTATCAAGGTGTGTAATAAGTACTGTAGAGACCTGTCAAGGTGTGTGCAATAGTACTGTAAACATTATCACTTGTCAAGGTGTGTAATTTAAGTGCTGTAGACACCTGTTAAGGGGGGGGGGCTGTCTGTACTGTAGACAGCTGTCAGGGTGTGTACTATCTGTACTGTAGATATCTGTCAAGGTCTATAGTATCAGTACTGTAGATACCTGTCAAGGTGTGAAGTGTCTGTAATGTAGACACTTTTCAAAGTGTGCAATATCAGTACTGTAGACACCTGTCAAGGTGTGCAGTGTCTGTAATGTAGACACTTTTCAAAGTGTGCAATATCAGTACTGTAGACACCTGTCAAGGTGTGTGCAGTAGTACTTTAAACAGTAAAAGCTGTCAAGGTGAGTACTATCGGTACTGCAGACGCCTATCAAGGTGTGTACTACCTGTACTGTAGGCACCTGTGAAGGTGTGTGCAGTAGTACTGTTAACAGTAGCACCTGCCACGGCGTCTGCTATCGGTACTGTAGACACCTGTCAAGGTGTGTTCAGTAGTACTGTAAACAGTAACAGCTGTCAAGGTGAGTACTATCGGTACGGCAGACGCCTAGCAAGGTGTGTACTACCTGTACTGTAGGCACCTGTGAAGGTGTGTGCAGTAGTACTGTTAACAGAAGCACCTGACAAGGCGTCTGTAATCGGTACTGTAGACTCCTGTCAAGGTGTGTTCAGTAGTACTGTAAACAGTAACAGCTGTCAAGGTGAGTACTATCGGTACTGCAGACGCCTATCAAGGTGTCTACTACCTGTACTGTAGGCACTTGTCAAGGTGTATGCAGTAGTACTTTTAACAGTAACACCCGCCAAGGCGTCTGTTATCGGTACTGTTGACACCTGTCAAGGTGTGTTTAGTAGTACTGTAAACAGTAACAGCTGTGAAGGTGAGTAATATCGGTACTGTAGACGCCTATCAAGGTGTGTACTACCTGTACTGTAGACACTTGTCAAGGTGTATGCAATAGAATGTAAACAGTAACACCTGTCAAGGTGTGTAATAAGTACTGTAGATAACCCCTGCTCACCCCCTTGGTAGCTTGGCACGAGCAGGCAGGCTTATCCCAAAGACAATGTGTAGGTTATTTGTACCAACACTCACAGTAACACAGTGTAACACCACAAATGGACACCACACCGGTGTAGAAAAAAAAAGTATCTTTATCTAAACTTAACAAGACCAAAACAACAAAAATCCAACATACAAGTATTAAGAAAAATGACTTTCAAAAGATTTTAGCAACCGAGTCCATAGAAAACTATGGATGTGTGATTTCTTGCAAAGTCCCTTTTCACCAAGCCAGCTTCAGCGGTGAGAAGCGTTGAAAAACAAAGAGATGCGTCGTTCCCGAGACCTTCGTGGATGCGATGCAACAGTTCCACTGCACACAGGGGAGCGATGCGCTGGGTTTGGTCAGTAGGGGGAAGCGATGCATGAATTCTGAGACAACTCTGATTCGCAGGTGATGCGCCGGGGAAACTTGCGGCACAGGGACGATGACTGGAAATCTGGGATGCATCGGTGAACGATGCAGCGGTGAGCGGTGCTGCGTCGACCTTTTCAGCCACGATCCCTCAATGCATTGATTCTTGTAGCGGTGACAGGCGACAGGCGCTGCGTCGGTTTCAGCAGCGGCGCGGCGGTGCAGGGAGATTCTTCTCGCACCACGGTTTTGCGTCAGAAAAACTGTCGCCAGGAGAGCGATGCGTCGATTTCCTTGTTGTTGAGATACTTTCCAGCTCCCAGCAGCAGAAACAAACTCCATAGGCCCCACACAGTCACAGGCACTCAGGGCAGATCATAACTCTCAGAAAGGAAGCTCAGGGAACCTGGAGGTGAAGTCTTTCAGTTCCTGAGACTTCAAAACAGGAGGCAAGCTCTATTCAAGCCCTTGTAGACTTTCCTCAAACAGGGGACACAGCACACAGCAAAGTCCTTCTCCTTTCTTTGGCAGGGACAGCAACTGCAGGCCAACCTCAGACACACAGCAAGGGCAGTACTTCTCCTCCGTTTCTCCAGCTCTTCTCCTCAGCAAAGGTTCCTCTTGATCCCAGAAGTAGTCTAAAGTTTAGGGGTTTTAGGTCTAATACTTATACCCCCAAATGTATCTGTTTACTTTGTGCAGAGAAGCCCTGTGCCCAGTCAAAACCAGTTATGGGGGGCACTTTGCAAGTGCACAACAACCTCCATTGTCAGTGTGAACCCTGCCTCCAGAGACACCACAGGGGGGCAGAGCCTTCATTGTAGAAGGCAGACACAGCCCTATTCAGGTACAGGTGCTACTCCTCCCATCACTCCAAATGCAGATCAGGCCTATTCAGCCTAGCGTTGACTCATCCTGACTCTCTGGAGGCACTGCACATCCCCAGCCCCTGTCACTCCAAAACCAAACAGTCAATACACATCCTAGCAGGAGCACACAGGATGGCTAAGCAAGAAAATACCTACTTTCTAAAAGTGGTATTTTCAAACACAGAATGTAAAAATCACCTTTCCTAAAAGATGCATCTTTAGATTCTAAGTTCAGGCATACTAAACTTAATTTTCCTATCTGTTCCCAATGGTAACTTATATTTAAAAGATGTTATAAATTAACTCCCCAGCTTTGCTAAGGGGACAGATATCCTTACAATAGTGAAAAACGAAATTGGCAGTATTTCACTCGCAGGACATGCCATACACATCAGGGCCTGTCGTACCTTTCACATACATCGCACCCTGCCCACAGGGGTACCTTGAGCCTACCATAGGGGTAATGGACATGTAAGAAAAGGGAAGGTTAGGGCCTGGCAAGAGGGTGCACTTGCCAAGTCGATATGGCAGTTAACAACTGTGCACAGACACTACGGTGGCAGGTATGAGTTACCGTTTCAGGACTACTTATGTGGGTGGCACAATCAGTGCTGCAGGCCCACTAGTAGTACTTGATTTACCAGCCCTGGCACACTCAGTGCACTCTACTAGGGACTGACCAGTAAATCAAATATGCCAATCAGGGAGAACCAATTACAATAACGATTTACACAGGGAGCACTTGCACTTTTACACTGATCAGCAGTGGCAAAGTGCCTAAAGCATCTAAGCTAGCAAAAATGAAATCCAGCACAGCATCAAAAATACCGGAGGTAGAGGCAAAAGAAAGTCAGGGGAAACCACGCCAAAGATGCCAAGTCTAACACTCACCAAGTCAGTCAGTCAGTCCCTTGCTTAGTTTAACTGAATTAAAATCTTGTAGTTTCTACATACTTTCTAGGATTAAAGTTTGATAGAACCCAACGGGGTTAGATCCTATGATCATGAGGTCGAAACACCACCAGCCCAGCAGATAAATCGGTCCAGGTTTTCTTTGCCATGACCCCTCCTATGCCCTTTGAACTCACCATTTAACCTGCAAGTGACCATGTGGCAGACACACAGTGGGACCTGGCAGTCCTAGTTAATTTTCATATCTTTACAGCATAGCAACACTCACTTCTCCTTTCCCTCAGCCGAACACCTGCATTTCCAGATCCACACCAGCCCTAAGACCACACTCCATGGAACACTCATCTGGATCTGGAGAGGGAAGCAGACAGGACGCCGTACAACAACCAAGAATACGTGCTTCCCTCTTACCACCAACGGGACGTAAGCACAACAACAACAATCTCAATACATTCACCAGGCTTTACCTCCTGCAATACCATCACATCCATTACCACATCCCCACCGCACACCCCAACGCCTCCTACATCCTCTCCCCATTCCAGTCCACCCCTCCCCGATCTGGAGAGGGAACCAGATAGGATGCCCCACAACAACCTAGAAAACGTGCCTCCCTCTTACCACCCAGGGGATGTAAGCACACCTCCTACACCCATAATACATCCACCAATCTCACTCCCACCCTCTCCAGACCCTAGACTTGACAAGATCATACTCTCGTTACGGCAAATCAAAGAAGAACTACAAGCTTTATCTGAGGTTTTTCTGAGCCAACCCTGGAACACTAGATTGGCACGACAGACCAAATCAAACTTTCACTTGACCCACTCAGTAGTCACCTCGAAATATTCGACCCCCAGGTGGAAATCAGTTCCTTTTCACAATAAATGAACCCATCCAATCCGCAGGACTAATCCACTATCGGAGAAAGATTTACTCTCTCTACTCCATTCCTATGAGCCCGAACATCTGAATCACAACACTATGCCTCCAGATAACCCGCCCAAAATGGCTCTAATCCCAACTATCCCGCACAACACTCACAGGCCCACTAAACACAACCCCAGAGGTATCCTCAAAAACAACCTTAGACAAGTTCCCCTCATTCACCAACCCAATACATCCCACATCACGCCCGTCTTAAGTGTATACTACTAAATTGTAGATCGGCCTCAAGACATGTATCCGACATAGCTGACCTCATTCTCATACAACAACCGGATATGCTAATTTTTACCGAAACTTGGTTAAAGGAATTCTCTACACACATCATTGACATACTCGTACCCCCAAACTATGACATCATCAGACTAGATAGAATTGTTAAGAAAGGGGGTGGTATCGCTTGCATACACCAGAATAATATCTCAGTAAACAGATCCCAATCTCCTGTATTCCCTTCTTGTGAATACATGTGCCTCGACGTCTCTAGCAATGGTAAGCCAGTATGTTTTCTACACACCCTCTATCATCCACCAGGTGATAACCTCACCTTTACCGAACATTTCATTGACATAGTCTCTACTAATGATGGACATCAAAATACCCAAATATTTCTGGGAGACCTCAATCCCCACTGGAATGACCCCAATGATGCAGTGGTCAAAAGTCTCAAAAACTTCCTCTCTGACCTCGACCCCACCCATATGTGCAACAGCTCTACACACGATAAAGGATCAATCCTTTATTTAGTAATCTCTAAAGTTGATTCCATACAGCTAGAGATGATCCATCCATGTGATTAGTTTGATCACCATATTATCACCTTCTTCATCAATGCAACAGTGAAACTTAATTGGGCCCAACCCACAAGATCTAAAGTATGGAAGAGGGATCTGAAAAACATTGATCCTAACATAATCACAACTTCCAGCTCCAACTTACTTCTTCCCCCTGAAGGGATATCCGATGTTCATGATCTCACCAACCATTACTTCAATTTCATGAACATGATACTAAATGAGGTAGCCCCCCTTCAACTAAAGAGAGTCTCCACAAAAAACTCTAAGCCTTGGTACGATGGAAGTCTTAACGAGGACCGATGATCCCTAAGAATTAATGAACGCAGATGGAGATCAGCTCCATCTGCCAATCACCTCAAGATACTAGAAAGAAGAGAAACGCATACCACAGAAATATCAAGCGCACTAAAGCAGACTTCTTCAGCCACCTCACCGCCCCCAAGATAACTTAGGCCCACGACCCAACTGTGAAGAATTTTCTTTCTTCTTCACTCGGAAGACCAATAGCATAAAGAAGGACCTTCTCAACAATCTAATCACACACACTGTCTCACATACGAACCCCTCACCATCCCTCCTAAATGCCCCACATCGAAACTCATCAAAGTTCGACCTAAAAAATAATGCATCTTGGTCATCCTTCAATACCTACAATGAATAATCTATTCTCAAAATGCTTATTGCCCGGAACCCTGCCAATCACTTCACTGACCCTCTCCCAGTAAACTTCATAAAAGACTTCACCCCGCTGCTGCTGCCTCTCTGGACCAAGATCATAAATAACTCTTTACACCAAGGATGCATATAGACCATTTAAACCTACTCAACAAATACCAATCAGGTTTCCGTGCAGGTCACAGCACTGAATCAGCCATGACCCATATAATTGACAACGCTCTACAAATCCTAGATCAGAACGGAGCTTGCCTACTCATCTTGCTAGACCTTTCCTCGGCCTTTGATACCGTCAAACAAGGTAACCTGATAGACCTTATGCAACACAGAATGGGATTATCTGGATCAGTTCTAAACTGGTTTACTTCGTTCCTCAAAAACAGATCGCAACAATTCAAGGTCAACCGCTCCCTGTCCAAACCCGTCCCAGTTACTTTAGGAGTCCCACAAGGATCTTCTCTATCTCTGACACTGTTCAATCTATTCATGGAACCACTCACTGAAATTCTCCACTCGTCTAACGTTCAATATCACATGTATGCTGACGACACACAACTATACCTTAAGATCCATACCCTAGAAGACATCAAATCGCTCAACACAACTCTCGTAAAAACTCAGACCTGGCTGGCAGAAAACCATCTAAAACTGAATGCCCTCAAAACCGAATTCCTCCTAATCTCCCCTCCCGCCCAAGTACCCATAATGCAAGACTGGATCAAACACCTTACTGCACTCAACTGCCAAACTCTCATCGTTGACTCAGGGAAATCACTGGGAATAACACTGGACAGAAACCTCAAAATGCAGAAACACATCAGCAACGCAACAAAAGGAGCAAACTTTCAGATAAATACTTTGAGAAAACTGAAACCTTTCCTGCCTGAAAAGGACTTCAAGCTGGCACTACAAGCTCTAGTCATCCCAAGAGTGGAATACGGGAGTGTCTCTCTCTGCGGCCTGCCCAGAGCAGCAACGGCCCCTCTAAGAGCCTCAATCAACGCCGCAGCGAGACTTATCACTGGCTTCAAAAGAAGTTCCCACATATCCCCTGACCTAAAATCCCTTAATTGTCTACCTTTTGAAGCCAGAATAGATCTGAAAATAGCATGTATGACACATAAAGCCATTCATCACAACGCACCCAGATATCTGGCACAGAAACTGGCGCCCTCATGTAGTGTCAGATCTTCAAGAAGTGCTAAAAATCTTTGACTGAAACCGCAAAGATTCAACAAGAAGAAAACATACAACCAAACCTTTTCAGGGATGGCGCCCAGAATTTGGAATGCTCTGCCCCCAGAAACTAGACTTAATCCCTCTACTGCATCTTTCAAAAAAGATGTGAAATCGCTTCTCATGGCTAAATTCACTTGAGCATGGACTACTGTTATTATACGACCCAACGTATGTTCTACATGGAAATATATAGTGTTTACTGTCTATCCAGGTATCCTAGATATTGTATTTATATTATGCTTGATATACATGGAAGGTATTTTTATGCACCATTTACCTATGTATCTTAGATAGGGTGTTTACACTATCATTGACTAGCACTGAACTTTATGTTATTTACCTTGTACCTATGTATCTAAGACACTTACCTTGTAAAGCGCTCTGATACCCGCAAGAGTCTTATTCGTGCTATATAAAACTTTCAAAATAAATAAGTAAATAAATAAATAAAACTCATCTACAGGCCCCCCGGCCCCCGGACAACATTCGCCACTACCATCAATGACTTCATAGCACCCCAGTCATCGCATCTATGAACTACATACTTATTGGAGACCTCAGCTTCCACGTCGACAAACCCAGTGACCTGAACTCCACCATTCTCTGTGAAAACCTCGCCAGTATCGGACTCAACCAACTCGTCAACACACCAACACAGAGAGCAGGAAACACCCTCGGCCACATCTTCATTGCAGGAAACAGCGTCCACTTCAGCCACACAACACAGCCCACCTGGATCGACCACCACTGCGTCCACTTCACCGTCAACATACCCAAAGCACCTAAACCAGCCCCCCGCCCGCCACGTAGGAACTGGAGCAAGGTCACCGACGAGCAACTGAACTCCACCCTCTCATGACACAACCACACCTGGGCATCCGACGCAAACACTGCAGCCAGAGGACTACACACGTGGATCTCCAACTGCGCAGATGAGTTCGCCCGCTATGCAACCCCGGCAAACAGTGCCCCAGAAAAGCCGCCTGGTTCACCACCGACCTCCAAGAAGCCACGCGCACCTGCAGACACCTGGAAAAGAACTGGAGGAACACCAAGTCAACCCAAAACTACTCCACCTACAAGGACAACATGATGGACTACCACAACCAAATAAGGACAACGAAAAGGAACTTCATCCACAACAAAATCCTCACCAACTCCAAGGAACTCTTCAATGTCATCCAGGAATTCACCAACCCATGCAGCAAAGCCATAGACATCACCCCGTCCCAAGACCTCTGCGAAAAGCTCGGAACCTACTTCCACCTCAAAATCAGAACATTCTACGGCAACTTCAGCGACCACCTATAAGACACCTCAGCCAGCCCACCACCTCCCCAAGATACCAGCCAGCCCACCATCTCCAACTGGACACCAATAACGACCATGGACACCACCGCGGTAATGAAAGGCATCCACTCAAGGGCCCCCCCATTGACCCCTGCCCCCGCACATCTACCACAGAGCCGCAGACACCATCACGCCCCAACTACAACACACCATCAACACCACCTTCATAACAGGTACCTTCCCAGATGAATGGAAGCGCCGAAGTCAGGCCCCTGCTCAAGAAGCCCACGGCCAACCCTACCAACCTCAAAAACTACTGGCCCATCTTGCTTCTCCCCTTCGTAGCCAAAATAACAGAGAAAGCAGTCAACAGGGAAGTGACACGATTCAGCGAAGAGCACGCCATCCTCGACCTGTCCCAATCTGGATTTCGAGCCAACCACAGCACTGAGACCGCCCTACTCGCTGCCACAGATGACATCCGCACCCTCCTGGATCAAGGCTACTCCGCATCCCTCATCCTCCTCGACCTGTCTGCAGCCTTCGACACCGTCTCTCACCGTACACTAGCCGCTGGACTATACGACACCGGCATACAAGGAACTGCCCTAGACTGGATCCGCTTGTTCCTCACCGATCCTGAGCCCGACCCTCTTCAACATCTACATGGCCCCCCTCGCAGACACCGTCCGACAACACGGCCTTAACATCGTATCCTACGCCCACGGCACCCAGCTCATCCTCTCCCTGACCAAAGAACCCACCACCGCAAAACTCTACTTCCAAAGAGGAATGCAAGAAGTCGCAGTCTGGATGACCAACAGCTGCCTAAAACTCAACGCTGAGAAGACTGAAGTCCTCATCCTCGGAACCACCCCTTCAGCATGGGACAACACCTGGTGGCCCCCAACCCTCAGAAGCCCCCATACCCCCTCAGACCATGCCAAGAACCTCGGTATCATACTCGATTCTTCACTCACCAAGAACCGACAGGTCAATGCCGTCACCTCCAGCTGCTTCAACACCCTCCGCATCCTCCGTAAGACCTTCAAATGGATCCCCCCCGAGTCAGGGAAGACAGTCACCCACGCTTCTGACTCGAGGGGGACATCTAGTAATGACTTTGTCCTGCAGCTATGTGATATACCAAAACTATTGACTTTGCCCGGCCATGTTCCTATTGTAGGGAAAGAATCAAGCACAATTCCCCCAGGAGTTCAGAGGCCATACATACAAATACACAACTAAAATTGCAGTATAGGTGTGTGCCCGGGCCTGTTACAAGTACAATTTTATTCCAGTCTGTGATATTGGTGCCCCCCTGGAGTGACTGCACCTCCCATGAGTCTCCCACTGGAACGCTGACTCAGTATTGAAGGACAAGTTGGCAGGAGACCTGGGGTGGGTAGGTGCAGAACGTCTATGCCAACCACTGCGTAGCTGTTGGCAACTACTGATGAGGACTTGGCCCCAAAATAGCAAGGATTCCTCCAGTGGTGCGGGCCTTGCACCCAAAAGACTTATGCACCCTGAAACGTGAGGCCATATGGCTCTCGACTCGAGAACTTCCAAGGTAACTTTACTTTTTGTTGTTGTTAACTAACAGGGAGGATCTGTTTTAATTTAAAATCTATAGAAATGGACCATTACCGAAATAATATGTTTTACCTAGCGCTTCAGGACGTACTTTGCTGTCTGGCAGATGCTACTCTCTGTATGTGTTTCCTGACGTTACCGCAGAAGGAGGAAAGGTGGCCAATTGTGATTGACCTAGACTATGCCTAATATAACCTGGGTGTTTTGGTGCATCTTCACCCCGAGAGATATCCTGGCGCTGATTAACAGGTGTTTATTGCTACCCAACCTAATGGTACTCATTTATCAACCTCAGAAGGATGAAAGGCTGATTAGGCCTGCCGGGATCTGAACCTATCACCATGAGGTCAAACACAGACCTCCATAGTAGGTGCCCTAGTCTGCTAGCCCCTAAACCTGTGTCCGAATTCTATACAGGGAACTAATGCTTTTGTATTTCTAAAGTAAGGAATGCCCACATGTGCAACGCTCCATCACTACTTAATAATAATTATCAGCACTGGCAAGTTGAAAAGGAAGTACAAGTGGGTATTGCCTGCAAAATTGCTATTTCGCTGTGATGTGTGAGGCTAATCTTGGGGTGTTGTGGAGTGCTCAATTCTTTGTTTATTACCTACACACCCCCGTGTCACATCATGCACAGTGCAGGAGGGGCTCTCTAATGCAGTGGGGACCTGTATTGCAATCTGCAGGTTCAAGCTTGAATTCTCCAGATGGCGCCAACAGTCAACATAAATAATGCAAAAAAGAACTTCCACTTGACCTGTACCCTTTACTGTAGGCTGATACGAGCTGTATGGGCTACCAACTGCTATACATACAGGTCAGGCATTAGTTTATATTTTTGACCTCTCAGACCAGCGGAGTAACCCAATGACCTATTCACATTAAATGTGCGTGTGATCTGCATTGTACACATTCTTTGCAGCAGGCGTATTGACCCGCTGTGCTACCATACTTGAGTCAAAGCTTCCACTAGGCAAAACCCCCAATCCTTCAAGGCAGCAATAGCTCTTCACACCATAATATATTGGTAAACACGACACACGTGCCTGAAGTCAGCGCCCAGTGCGGCTGCACCGCTCCAGGGCCCGCCCCGTTCTCAGAATCCCACCCAGGGAGTCCCGCCTTACCATTCATCAGTTACCAAATAAGACAACAAGTCCAATCCGGACCTCCTGCCCACTGCTTTGTTTAGTACAGTGGTGTCTGGATGTGCCTGTGCAGCAGGGCAAAATGATCAACAACCCACTGAGGTGCCTGAGTATGGATCAAGAATGAATCACTCAGATAATTTTCAATGGCATCAATGTTCCACAAAATCACAACAAATATGCGATCTGTAGCCTCCCAGCACCATGGGCCTCAAGTTGAATAGGTGAGTCCAGTGCACACCATGGGCGGCCAGGCCATGACAAGCCCACTGCCAATGCCTACGTCGTAATCTGTACATATGCGGCACCGCCTCCAAATGAGTCACACTGAGTCGCAAGGGCCACCTTGGTGGGCATGAGACATGGAAGGCATCATCCAACTCCAACATCCACTCCAAAACCAGTGAGATAGTTATGTGGAAGAAACACTGAGCAAAATAGCTCATCAAAACAAACGAACAGACCAAACCGCCCCAGACCTAGTTGCTGAAAAGGATGAGACAGCAAACCATCTGATCGATACAGTGAACAAAACAGAACCAATCATCCATGTTCAGCCAAGCAAGCAACGGTGCCACCAAGTGGCACCAACACCCTATGGTACCATAGCAGTACAAAATCGGTTCAAAGCGAGCAATATTCACCCCCATGTCAAAAGATTGCCTTGCCCCACCCGAGCCACCACATCAGGCACACCATCAAACTGAAATGCAACATGGGAACAGCCACGCCAGCAAGCCAGGACTATTGACTTTGTCAATGGTTGATAGTTGCATAAGGTAAATAAGCAACAACTATGGCTTTGTTGTAATAATTGGTGGTGTACACGTGGCAGCAGGATCTCGCACACTGCTGGCACGTAAGAAACATAAGTGAACGGCATGACCCCCAATTAAGTACAGGAACCCACCAAGATGCCGACATCCATGCAATGTCTGGATATCCCTGATCGTTGGACTTGCCGCCTGGTGCGGAAGAAAACCACGCATGAAAAATCACTGCCTGTGCATCGACCAAGGAGGCCCAGCCCGAATGCTGGAGGCTCTGCCGGATCAACATGTACGCCAGCTTCAGGCAACATCTCTACGGTGGTGGGAAATGCGGCCTGTCAGGAGAGCGGGTACTCAGTAGACTGTGTCCCAACCAATACATCCAGATAGGAAACAGGGGTGGAGCCGGCCTCAAGACCGCATGCATGATGGCAACCCTGCCAGCTACCCACAGCCAGCCCGTGGCCAACCAACGATGCAAGCATCTACCCCCTGCACTTGTGACCCCAGTCACCCGCAACAAAAATCACACCGCCATGCTTCTGAAACTGTCCACACGATGAGCACCACCAGTCGGACAACTTTGAGACGTTTGGCAATTGCGCAAGCCTTCACTAGGCACAGGAGAGTTTAACCCCCCCCACCAAACATGGCAATGCAGTCCCATCCACTGAAAAGATTAACTTAAATGCGGACCCAAAATTGCTGCAAAAGTAGCAAACAGGCCCAAGCTCTCTCAATCTATTCGTTCCGTTTGCTCATCAATACCACCCGAAGCCTAAGGCTAGCCCCGCCTCCATGTTGAGAGTCTGGCAGGACGTTGGCCCCTTCCGAGCAATCAAAGGTTTGCCGCCTCACGTCTCCCCATTTGAGCTACAGGCGTGTCCAGTGGTGGCTGGTGGAATTTGAAATTGGTGGGCGTATATATAACGAATCAAAGTATGCGAGCGCAGCGAGTGAGGCCACGCCAATAAGCGGGGTTCGGGGGGGTTCTCCCCCCGTGAAGACATTTTTTTTAAATTGGCATCTTTTTGGTGCGATTTTCAGCACTATTTCTGTGATATATGGACTAAAAAATCAGTTCTTCAAGGCCTTCATAAAAGAAAATTCATACATTATTTCAGAGAATTTCTGGGTTGCCAAGCAAGTCTGACTTCTGAAGAGGGCTAGGGTACTAAGCAAGACTGCTTTGGCTCTACCCTTTCCAAAAGAAAACACTAGTTAGCGATGAGAACAAGTTCAAAGGACAAACATGGGGTCTAGGGAGAGTCCCTCTCCTAAGAAAGAAATTTAAAAAGATTGGCAAATAGTGCATGTTAAAGCAACTGAATGCAGCGATAAAAGCAGGCTTATTAAGCAGTGGGAAGGTATAGTCTTTGTAACGCCCTGAACGTCTCAGGATCGTTTAACAGACACGACAATGAGGACGCAACCACTTGTGAAGGGTTAGTTCTTTTAATGAAGGCAAATAAAATACAAAGAACAAACAAAAGTTATAGTCACTGGAATCCTCCAGGCTAAGTACGTTACCAGCCCACAGCACGGATGGTCCTAACCGTCCTCTGCATATACGCCGATCCCGGCGTATGCCAACAGAGGGCAGAAATTAAATGGCCGACAATGCCAATCGGTAGGCTGTGAGGGGCACGAAGAGTGTTGGGGAGAATCGAGGAGTCAGGGAAACACCCAGCCGGGGTCTCTACCTGAAGGGAGCAGCCGCTCAACCTCTTCCTCAGACTGCACCGGGACGCGGAGTCACCTCCTGGTGATGCGTCACCGATACCCCAATCACAAGCAAGAAGACTGAACCGAGAGCAGCCGCTCGATCGATCCTGTGGACTTCCGAGTCTGTAACGCGGCAAACACCTCCTGGTGTGCGTTACAGCTGGCAGTCCCTGTGTCTCTGGTCGGGCTGGGAGTTACGACTCCAACCAGCAAAAGCGCCACTGCGCTTGGACTCAGCCGAGTCAAAAAGCGAAGCTCAATGGTTGACCGGTAGAGCTTCCGGGTCCTTCACAGGTGACGATGGGGCAAGACACGGCCCAGGGAGTAACGACTCGACCTACCTCCGTTCTTGCCTTACTGGAGCACCACTCCGGAACACTGCTCTTCACGAAGCAGGTACGTCGGTGTAAACACAATATCCGACAGCCTTGTACCTCCCGGTTCCTCCCTTTATAGGGCGTGTTTTCCTTGAGTTATGTAACAGCTCTCCTGTTTACATAAGGGCGTGTTTCCCTTGAGTTATGTAACAGCTCTCCTGTTTACATAAGGGCGTGTTTCCCTTGAGTTATGTAACAGCTCTCCTGTTTACATAAGGGCGTGTTTCCCTTGAGTTATGTAACAGCTCTCCTGTTTACATAAGGGCGTGTTTCCCTTGAGTTATGTAACAGCTCTCCTGTTTACATAACCTCTCAACCGCTAAGCATCCTGGGAGATGTAGTCCGTTTTCGCTGGTTACCGTTTTCCTCCCCTCGTATGACAGGAATTCTTGACAGTCTTGAAATATTAAACACATTAAAAACTGCCCTGTATCCTCTTGCATTAATTTGTTCAACAGTTACTGTGTAATAAAGAACAGAAAAGCGACCAGTCACCCTTTTGACAAGGGCCTTCCACTGACTGGCAACACATTGCTGCGTTTTTAGTAACTTTGATTTGTTTGAGAAACAATTTTTTTTTAAAAATCGGCAGCTTATCCAGCAGATGATGGGTGATGATATTGCAAAAGAGGCAAAACTATGACTATTTAAAAAAAGCCCTGGCTGCAAAATCGCATTATTCCAGGGGGTCTGATTATAAGTTAAATTGCTTAATTATAGTACCGTATTATTTCAGCCTCAGTGATTGCTTTGAAGGGGTGGCTATTGAAGAAAGGAGGCAGTTTGAACGTCTGGAAAAGATTAAAGCACTTTAATTCTATATTTGGATGGATTCTGAACACTACCGCATGCTTGTGAGGCTGCAAAAATAATTCTTCAAATAAATCGGTGAAGTAAGGGCTTCTGGAAAGGTTAGCTTCAACAATCTCTTTATCCTTTAATCCAACTTATCTGCATAGGTTCGAAGGTGGCCCCATTAGTAGTGTGTGTACCTTGGGTACTGACAAAATCATTCTCGGGCCCTCTGAAGTCTTTTATAGGCTTTTTGAAGAGGCCTCCTTTCATGATGTGTCCTTCCGCACACCATTCATGCAGCTAAATTCCAGTGAGCACTGTCAGCTGAAGCAAGCAAGAGATGCACAGCTTTGCCTGTGTGTTGGAGGGAGGACCACCGGGGAGTCGGAGGGACTACTCCGGGCACCTTCCCACCGCCAAGTTATAGCCGAGCGCCGCTGAGAAGCCTCCGAGGAGAGGTCCTTCTCCTATAATCGTACTAGGCCCAGTAACACCACCACACAGGACTCCGGATCAGTTGCTTATCTTGGTCCTTTATATAAAAAAAGGAGCACGTTCAATATGTACAGTGGGATCGAGAGATCCAGTAAGAGTCTCAATGTCTTGGAAGGAAGCGGGTAGCGGGACAGTCTTAGTACCAACCAGGTACGGGAGGGCTCTGCCCAGACCTTGGATACTGGACTCAGAGCGGCTCGAACGTGGAGAGCCGCGACGGCGTCAGCAGGGCTCGGGTGGTAGTTCCGCTTGGGTCGAGCCGCGACATGGTCAGCAGGGCTCTGGTGGTAGGTCCGCTTCGGTCGAGCCGCGACGAGGTCAGCTGGGCTCTGATGGTCTGTTGCAACAAGGTCGGGCCGCGACGGCGTCAGCAGGGCCCCAAAGGTTCGTGAAGGTCTTGTAAGCACGATGGAGCCGCGACGTCGTCAGCAGGGCTCAGCAGGTAGTTTCAGGAAGAGTCTTTCTCCGTAGGGTCAGCCGCGATCCGATCAGCAGGGCTCTTGACTCCAGGATACAACTGACTTCTTGTTGTCGGTTCGCCCCAGATATAGGTCTTGAGCCCTTTGATGTCCGGACCCTTGCGCCCAGGAGGGCGGAGAGGTCGGGCAGGGCGCGGCCAGACGCCCAGCAGGAGAGGCGCCAGGCCCCAGAGAGCTGTGGGGCGGTCGCACCTAGGTGTGGAAGGACGGTTGGGGGTCCCATCGATACTGCCCTCCTCCGGGAGTGGGAAGGGCTCACGTGGTATCCCCCGGGCCAGGGGTGGGCGCCTCGATGTCGGGCCTCGCTGGGACCGAGGCCGGGTAGAGCAGGGTCACGGAGGTGGTCACGTGGAGTGACGTGTAATCCAAGATGGAGGAGCCCCGAGGTGCATGGGACCTCGTGCGGCTGAGCGAGAGGGAACAGGACCACGCCACGAGGCCGGCTCCAACACGCGTCCCCCCCAGCTGAAGGCAGGGAGAGTCACCCATCTCCTTGGGGATTCTCCTCGCCGAGGCGGAAGAATCGGGACAGGCCGTCAGCATTGGCGTGGTCGTTGCCGGGCCGGTGTTCCACGGTGAAGTCCATCCCTTGCAGCGAGATGGACCATCGCAACAGTTTGGGGTTCTCGCCCCGCATTTGCATGAGCCACCGCAAGGGCCGGTGGTCAGTCTGGACCCTGAAGTGGGTGCCGAAAAGGTAGGGCCGGAGCTTCTTGAGAGCCCATACCACCGCGAAGGCCTCCCGCTCGATGGTGCTCCACCTCTGTTCTCGTGGCAGCAGCCGGCGGCTGATAAAGGCTACAGGTCGGTCGAGGCCCTCTGCGTCCATCTGGGAGAGGACCGCCCCGACCCCGTACTCGGATGCGTCGGTCTGCACCACAAATTCCTTGCTGTAGTCAGGGGCCTGTAGCACCGGGGCAGCACACATGGCCGCCTTGAGGGCTTCAAAAGCGGTCTGGCAGCGGGGCGTCCAGTGCACCACCTTGGGCTGTTTCTTGGAAGTGAGCTCTGTAAGGGGGCCCACAATGCTGCCATAATCCTTAATGAATCGCCGGTAGTAGCCTGTGAGGCCTAAGAAGGCCCGGACAGCGGTCTGGGTTGCGGGGGGCTCCCACGCCTGGATGGCATCGACCTTCAACTGGAGGGGCGCTACCTGGCCACTCCCCACCTGGTGGCCCAGATAGGTCACAGATCCTTGACCGATCTGGCACTTACTGGCCTTAATTGTGAGCCCGGCCCTTTGGAGAGCGGCCAGGACTTTGCTGAGGTGTCCCAAGTGCGCGGCCCAATGGTCGCTGAAGACTGCAATGTCGTCGAGGTAGGCCGCGCTGAAGGTTTCTAGCCCGGCCAGCACCTTGTTTACCAGCCTCTGAAAGGTCTCTGGGGCGTTCTTCATACCGAAGGGCATCACCCGAAAGTGGTAGTGCCCATCGGGGGTGGAAAAGGCGGATCGTTCCTGGGCGCCGGGAGTGAGCTTGATCTGCCAGTACCCAGCGGTGAGATCAAAGGTGCTTAGGTAGCGGGCGGCCCCTAAGCGATCGATCAGCTCGTCTGCCCGGGGCAGGGGGTGGGCGTCGGTCTTGGTGACAGCGTTCAGGCCCCGGTAGTCTACACAAAATCGGAGTTCCGGAGAAGTACCGGGGGCTGCGGCCTTCGGCACCAAGACCACCGGGCTGGCCCACGGGCTGTCGGAGGGCTCAATGACTCCGAGAGCGAGCATCTTGGCGACCTCGGTCTGTATGCAGGCCCGGACTCGGTCAGGTACTCTGTAGGCGCGATGTCGCACAGGGGGGCTGTCCCCGGTATCCACGTCGTGTACGCACCAGGGGGTCACCCCGGGCGTGAGAGAGAAGAGGGCAGCGAAGGGTTGCAGCAGCCTCCGGCAGTCATGGCGCTGTTCTGGGGTCAGCGTGTCGGAGAGGTGGACTCCCTCTAAGGAACCGTCTTGGCCCGAGGACCCCAGGAGGTCGGGCAGGGGCTCGGAGTCGCTTTCGCCCCCATCATCAGTAGCCAGCAGCAGGCTTAGTTCAGTTCGGGCATAGTGGGGCTTGAGCCGGTTGGCGTGCAGGACCCGGAGGGGGTTCCTCGGGGACGCCAAGTCGACTAGGTAGGTGACGGGGCTCTTCCTCTCAACCACCTTGAAGGGCCCGGTCCACTTGTCCTGCAGGGCGCAGGGGTCCACGGGTGACATGACCCAGACTTGCTGGCCTGGCTCGAACTCGATGGTCGAGGCGTTCGCGTCATACCAGCGCTTCATGTCTTCTTGGCTGGCTTCGAGGTTGGCTTCTGCCAGGGCCCGGAACTTCCGAGTCTGGTTCCGCAGGGTCAGGAGGTACCGGTAGACGTCGGGAGGGGCATCTTGGACTTGCGCCTCCCAGCCCTCCTTGACCAGGCTGAGGGGCCCTCGGACGGGGTGCCCATACAATAGTTCGAAGGGGCTGAAGCCCAGGGATTTCTGCGGTACCTCTCGATAGGCGAACAGGAGGCAGGGCAGCAGGACATCCCACCTCCTCCGCAGGGGCTCTTCCAGACCCTGGATCATCCCTTTTAGGGTCCTGTTGAACCGCTCGACCAGTCCGTTGTCCTGGGGGTGGTAAGGGGTAGTGAATCTGTAGGTGACCCCACATTGTTGCCAGAGGGATTTCATGTACTTTGAAATAAAGTTCGTACCCCTGTCGCTCACCACTTCTCGGGGGAACCCCACCCTGGAGAAGATGCCCATCAGGGCCCGGCCCACTACTGGAGCTGTCACAGTGCGGAGTGGGATGGCCTCCGGGTATCGGGTGGCATGGTCGACCAGTACCAGGATGAAGCGGTGTCCTTGGGCGGTTCGGGGGTCGAGAGGCCCCACGATGTCGATCCCCACTCGTTCAAACGGGGTGTGGACGGCTGGAAATGGTTGGAGGGGGGCTTTAACTCGACCCCCAGTTTTCCCGCTAGCCTGGCAGGTCTGGCAGGTCTGGCAGGACCGGCAGTGGTGGTCCACGTCTCTCCGCATTCGGAGCCAATAGAAATGGGTCACTAGACGGCTGTAAGTCTTGTCCCGCCCGAGGTGTCCGGCGAGGGGCACGTCATGCGCCAGGTTCAGGAGGAACTCCCGGAACCGGAGGGGAACCACCAACACCCGGCCGGCTCCCAGCTCGGCGATTTTCTGCTCGCTGTATAGTAAGTCATTGTCCCAATAGACCCAGTGGGTACCCGTGGGGTCCCCCGAGGCCTGGGCCGCCGCTTACTGTCGGGCCCCCTCGAGGGACGGGCAGACCTTCTGCTCCTGCTGGAATTGTTCACGGGTGGGGCCCCCATCGTGGCGCCACTGGGCCAGCTCGGGGATCTCGCTGAGGGAGGCGGCCTCGTCGGGAGACAGTTCGGGCGGCCCGGCCTCATCGTCGGGTTCCTCCGTGCCGGAGGAGGGTGATAGCTCTGGGCCCGTAGGCTGGTCGGTGGCCGCGGCAGCGGCGGGTTAGGCGGTCATGGACCGGGTGGTGGCGCAGGCCCACTCAGGCAGCCCTAGCATCCCCAGATGCTCTCGGCCTTCCACCTGGGCCCAGGGGGAGCTCTCTAGGTCATTCCCCAGGAGGCAGTCCACGGGGGCGTCGTCGCGGACAGTCACTTTTAGGGTGCCGGACACTCCTCCCCACTCGAAGGGGATCCTGGCCATCCGGCACATGCTTTCGGTGTTGTCCGCGGTCCGGACAGGGCATAGGACATGTGGCAGGATTTGTTCGGGGGTCACTAGGTGGCAGCGTACAGCGGTCACGCTAGCCCCAGTGTCCCGGAGGGCTTCGGCCCGTCGCCCGTTGATGGTGACCCACTGCTGGTACTTCTGGGTGTTGCTTGGGATGGCCGCTTGGGGCACCATTTCTCGGGAGCCCAGGCAGACGAGCGACATGGCAGCTGGTTCCCACTCGGGGGACCCGTCCTCGCGGTTGTCCTCCTCTTCTTCTCCTTCCCCCAGGGCAGCGGCGGCTATTTGTCGGGGAGGTGGCCCAGCGGTCCCGTTTCGTCGGTTCACGGGGCAGGCCGGGTCGCTCGCATAGTGGCCGGTCTGCTGGCAGCCGAAGCAGGTCACTGGTGGTCGGGGTCCCGGTCGGGCGATGGGGGTCCCCCTTCGGCCCAGGGTTGGGGACGTGTGGTTGGCGGCTTGGCCTCGTGGCGGGCCTCTGGGCGGTCCGGCCAGGAATTCTCGGCTGCGGTGGGACCCCCCTCCTCCGTCCCGCTGGCGAGGAGGTCCCGTGGTACTCCGTTGGTAGTCCCCCACGGGGTTCCGGGGGACCCTTGTGTTGACCCATCGGTCTGCTTCGGCGGCGAGCTTCCAGGGCTCGGTCAACTTGCTGTCCAGGAGGTGTTGCCTTAGTTCTACAAAGCAGTTATTGGCGAGGTGCTCCCAGACAATGAGGTCGAACAGTTCATTGTACGAGGTGACCTTGCTCCCTTTTATCCACCCTTCAAAAGCCCGGCTGAAGAAGTCCACGTACTCGACCCAGGTGGTACCGGGGAGCTTCTTGCAGTCCCGGAAGCGCTGCCGGTACATCTCGGCTGATAGTCCGTAGCGGGTGAGTAGGGCTTCCTTCATGTGATCGTAGGAGGTCATCACTGCGTCGGGGAGTTGCAGCAGGGTATCCCGGCCCTCGCTGAGGAACCTTCCCCATAGGCCGGCAGCCCAATCCTTCCAGGGTACCCGATGGGAGATCATGGCTACCTCGTAGGCTCGGAACCACTGCTGGATGTCGTCGTTCTTGTAGTACTCTTTGACGACATCCTTGGGGATATGAACCTTTGGCTCGGTCAGCGGCAGAGCGTCCCGGGCCCCGGGGGTGCTGGTCTCCCCTGTTTTGGATTTCAGTTCGAGTTCTTTGAGGCCCCTCTCGTGCTCGAGGGTTAGCCGTCTCTCTTCGAGTTCCCGATGCCGTTTCTTTTCCTCGATTTCCTCTTGCAGCCGTAGTTGCTCCAGGGCTATTTTCTTCTCCGCCAGCTGGAGCTCGCCGTCCAGCCGGAGTCGTGCGAGGTCCATTTCGTGTGCCCGGACCCTCTCCCGTTCTCGCATTTCTTCGTGGGATAGGCGGGCTTCGGGGATGCCTCGCTCCCCATCTGTCGGGGTTGTGGTCGGCAGATTTTCGTCCCGGGCCGAGGTCCCTTCGGTGTTGGGTGGAGTGGCCTCGGCTTCGGCCCAGGCTTTCAGGGCTTTCTACATTTCTTCCTTGGTGCCCAATCCTGTGGTTGGGATCCCTTTGTCTTTGCAGAATTGTTTTAGTTCTTTGTGGGTGTATTCTTCCAGCTTTTCCAGCTGGAAGGTTGCGGCCACAGTTGCTTCTTGGCCGTCCATGGTTCCCTTTTCTTTTTCCGTCTGGTTAGGTAGTGTGTGCGTTACTTGCTTGTACGATTGCATCTGGCTCGGATCCCGTCGCTGGCCACCAAATGTTGGAGGGAGGACCACCGGGGAGTCGGAGGGACTACTCCGGGCACCTTCCCACTGCCAAGTTATAGCCGAGCGCCGCTGAGAAGCCTCCGAGGAGAGGTCCTTCTCCTATAATCGTACTAGGCCCAGTAACACCACCACACAGGACTCCGGATCAGTTGCTTATCTTGGTTCTTTATATAAAAAAAGGAGCACGTTCAATATGTACAGTGGGATCGAGAGATCCAGTAAGAGTCTCAATGTCTTGGAAGGAAGCGGGTAGCGGGACAGTCTTAGTACCAACCAGGTACGGGAGGGCTCTGCCCAGACCTTGGATGCTGGACTCACAGCGGCTCGGACGTGGAGAGCCGCGACGGCGTCAGCAGGGCTCGGGTGGTAGTTCCGCTTGGGTCGAGCCGCGACACGGTCAGCAGGGCTCTGGTGGTAGGTCCGCTTCGGTCGAGCCGCGACGAGGTCAGCTGGGCTCTGATGGTCTGTTGCAACAAGGTCGGGCCGCGACGGCGTCAGCAGGGCCCCAAAGGTTCGTGAAGGTCTTGTAAGCACGATGGAGCCGCGACGTCGTCAGCAGGGCTCAGCAGGTAGTTTCAGGAAGAGTCTTTCTCCGTAGGGTCAGCCGCGATCCGATCAGCAGGGCTCTTGACTCCAGGATACAACTGACTTCTTGTTGTCGGTTTGCCCCAGATATAGGTCTTGAGCCCTTTGATGTCCGGACCCTTGCGCCCAGGAGGGCGGAGAGGCCGGGCAGGGCGCGGCCAGACGCCCAGCAGGAGAGGCGCCAGGCCCCAGAGAGCTGTGGGGCGGTCGCACCTAGGTGTGGAAGGACGGTTGGGGGTCCCATCGATACTGCCCTCCGCCGGGAGTGGGAAGGGCTCACGTGGTATCCCCCGGGCCAGGGGTGGGCGCCTCGATGTCGGGCCTCGCTGGGACCGAGGCCGGGTAGAGCAGGGTCACGGGGGTGGTCACGTGGAGTGACGTGTAATCCAAGATGGAGGAGCCCCGAGGTGCATGGGACCTCGTGCGGCTGAGCGAGAGGGAACAGGACCACGCCACGAGGCCGGCTCCAACACTGTGCCACACCAAATCTCCATTATCTCTTGACCCATCAACAACCACCTACTACCCCAGGCTCTTAGAAATCCAGCATCTCCTTTTTAGGCATTGACTTTCAAGCATACGGTCAGTTCGGTGGGCCCAGTACTGAACAGAAACATACTTTATTCAGTGCCACATATTTCTATTCCACATACTGTTTCAATGGGACAGTCGCAGCTCCCGTTCTTTACTCTGGTGTCCAGGCGGTAACAATGGTCATGTGGGGGGCGTGGCTAGCAGCCAACGAAGATGGCCGCAGCCTGAATGTGATCCACGATTGGCGGCTCCTCTCCCGTAAAATCCTGTACTTATTCCGACAGCTGCAGACACAAAAGGCGACGCCGAGGGTCCAAGAACGCCTGCTACAACACTGACCCGAATTCTGAACCGGCCCGAACGACCAGCGAAGAACGGCACCGTGTGCAGGGTAAGCAGCCTAGATGCAGTAACTGAGCAGGGGGCTAAAGTTGGAGCGCCGCCGTCTGGAACATCGTCAGAAGTGAGCCGTCCCCAGCAGCTCCAAACGGCGATACACACAGAACAGCCACCCAAATATACCCTGGCGGCAACCCCCTCCGGAGCACCATGTGAACCGACGAAAGCCCTGAGCCGGGAGCGGAAGATCGTAACTGAGCCTTCGGGCCCCGCGGAACGACCCAACGGTGGTTGAAAGCCGGGACCATAGCACCGCGACAGATGCACGCGCAAGCGCCAAAAGTGAACAATCACCGCGCAACCACCACAGGCCTGGACAGAACGCTGAAGGTACGCAGTGGCACTTATATAAACTCAAAGTCCCCCGTCATCCGCTATTGCATTGAACACAGCGCGCGGTTGGCTCCAGGCTAGCTACCCTGCAAAAGATAAGCTGATTACAAAACGAGGGGAGACATGCTCATGAGGGGACAGTAACACCATACCCATATTACCCCAAAGAAGATTGCACCGCAGCACTACTCCAACCACCGCGACGAGGGGGGAAGACCCACACTTGGGGTGGAGTGCCCTGGCCACCATACCCCGCTCAGCTATGGCCACAGGCAAGGCCTTCTTTGAGGGAGGGGCGGTGAGTCACAGGAAAACCAGAAGGCCGTGCGTGGAAGTCTCTCCCGTGGTCCGGCAACTACTGCAGCCCCCCCCTACATAAAAAGACCCAAGAGACAACAACAACATGGGAGGTCGTGGCCAACGGACAGTCAAAACCAATAAGCTGGATAAATACGCATTCAGTAAAGAGCAACAAGTTCCACCAGATCCCCCCTCGGAGGCTGCAGATGGCCCGCAGACTGAAAAATCGAAGGAGATCACTTTGCAGGACATTATGGAAACCCTACACCAAGTGCAAACATCGATTGGCATGATATCTACAGACATCACATTCCTTCGGGCGGATGTTTAAAAAATGAACTCTAGAATAACAGAGCTAGGGAACGCCATGGCGGGTCTCTCCACGGACACAGCTACACTGTAACGACAAGTACAACATCTGGAACAAGTGACAAAACAAATGGCCGCCAAAATTGATGACCAGGAAGGCCGATCGAGGCGCAATAATATCCACTTGGTTGGTGTGCCAGAGAGTGTCAAGGGGCCCGCCCTGGACCTATTTGTCGAAGACCTAGTCAGAACGCAATTACAGCCACAGGGTCAATCCAGCTTCTTCTCGGTGGAAAGGGCCCACCGAGTTCCTGGGGGAAGACCGCGGCCGGGGGCCCCCCAGGGCCATCCTAACATGTCTCTTCAATTACCGCGACCAGGATACGATTCTCCAGGCGGCACTCGTGGCACCTCCGCCACGGATAGAAATTAGCACGGTCTCCCTCTACCCAGACTATACGGCAACGGTCACCAACCAACATAGAAATTTCCTGGACATTAAAAAAGAGCTGCGGAACCGAGAACTGAAGTACGTGATGCTATTCCCGGCAAAGCTTAGAGTGGAAGCAAAAGGGAAAAGCTGGTTCTTCTCATCTCCGGAAGAAGCACAGGAGAGGTTCGAGGGATGGCGGCCAGCCACAGGCCTTAATAGACAAGACCGAAGACGACAGCATCAATCCATAAAACCTGGAACATCCTCACCAGCTTGAGAAAAGGAATCACCGGCCAACACACAGAGAAACGCGGAAGACAACTCCGACTAAACCAGCATCTATTTGATAGACAAGTACGGCCAGCACATTGGATCAAAGACAACGACCTCGAGACACAATGGCCAAGCGTGGCAACACCACGGCTCACCGACCTGGGATGTGGCTGACCGACTACTAATATGTTCCCTTTGAAGACAAACCAGCCTCATCATGCACAATCAGCTGTCACAGACTGAGAACTATACAAGGGAGAGGTGCACGAAGATCGCTACGCAGCTCTACCCCCACAGCAAGTACAATGTTATGGGACGGAAGCACACTGCTAAGTTGGGGTGGCGGGTAGTTTTAAATCCGCTAGGCAGGGGTGCAGGGTGGGGGAGGGGGAACTGGGGAAAGTTGAGGGGGTTCTTGTTCACAGTGGTAAACAAAAATGTTGAGATAAAATACAATATACAGACAGGCAGAACACTGCACAACAGACAGGGCAGGACACACACTTAAATGCACGATGGCACAAACAGAGTTTCTTGAGGCATCCACAGTTGACCCTATAACCTGTGATGCAACACACCACAAGACACACCCTCCCTTTACTGTACTTTCATGGAATGTGAATGGTTTTGGAGATAAAATAAAACTGGGGGATGGTCCTACAATATATTAAACAAAAGGGCCCTCGCTCTAATACAGGAGTCGCACCTGGTAGGCTCGACAACTAAAGCCATGGACAGATGGGGCTACAAAATGGCGAGACAATCTGGCTTCACCTCAGGGTCCCGGGGAGTAGGGATATTACTTAATAAACATTTTCCACTTATAGTACAGGGATCCTGGATGGATGATCAGGGGCGTTTCGCGGCACTAGCCTGCCAATGGGAGGGCCGACCATATAATTTGGTATCAGTGTATATCCCCCGGCTTTGCATCAATCTTCCCAGGCCAAATTTCTCTTATCCCTCCCGCCAGGAGAACTCATAATAGGGGGCGAATTCAACACCACAATGGACGCGTCAGTAGATAGACAACCCCCCACAGACCCCAGTGGACTGAATTGAAAACTACACAAATTCACAGAGGCGCTCGGCCTAGTAGACGTCTGGCGCCTTGGACACCAGCAAGAGCGGGGTTACACGTTCCTCTCAGGAGTACACCACAGGCTCTCCAGAATCGACTATATATTCACGTTAGCAACGGGGCTGGAAAAGACACAAGAGATCACACACCTACCCCGGGGTATTTCAGATCATTCCCCAGTGTTGCTCATCTATAGCTCACATACTTCGGGAAGGCATCGTATATTCCCTTTATACGCTGGGTTCCTAAAAAACCTGAAAATTGGAACAGGACTGGTCAAGACCACAAAACAATATTTCATTGAAAACTAACATACAGTCTAGTCCCCGACGACGCTGTGGGAAGCCTATAAAACGGTGATCAGGGGGTAGGCCATATCCCTAGTGACAGAACACAAGCGGGAAAAGAGGCAACAAATCGAGACCATAGAACATGAAGTAGCCCAGGAAGAAACTAAATGCACGGTAGACACTAGCGATTCAGAGACGCACAAGCTGCACTTTGCCCAACAGGATTACAGGTCATATGCATGGGAAAAGGCGAAATCTAAGATATCAAACACCCAAAATATCGTCTACGAAATGGGAGACAAAGCCGGAAAACTCTTAGCATGGCTCGAGAAAAAAGAGAAGGCTAGCAGCTGGTTGGCGCAGCTCCAATTGGAGACGGGCGAAATCACAGCAGACCCGCAACAAATAGTTGATGCTTTTGCGGTACATTTTCGGCAGGTGCACATGCCCCAGGTCCCGACTACAATAGCTGAAAACTTAGCATTCCTCAAAGGCATACAAATGCCAACACTGCAGCCCGAAGAGGCACAGGACCTAGAGACGGCGAAGAATTGCTGATAGCATTAGGGGCTTTACACAAGCGGAAAGCTCTAGGGCCAAATAGGCTCCCAGTAGAGCTCTACAAAAGGGCAGCGTCTCACCTTCTGCCCCACATGCTCAATATGTTTACAGAGAGTCTGGATGAAAAGAGCTTCCCAGGGATCGATGTCTCGCGACGATAGTAACGGTACACAAACCAGGCAAACCACCAGAGGATTGCATGCCGTATAGACCGATCTCGCCAATAAACGCTTAGGCAAAAGTACTCACTAAAGTGCTGGGCCTGTGGCTCCAGCCACACCTTCCAACATTAATTCACCCGGATCAATCTGGCTTTATGCCGAACCGTAATACAGCGCTTAACTTACGCAGAGTGAATAGTGTCATGGCACGTAAAGATACGATCGAGGAAGACGCGATCATCCTGTCCTTGGATGCCAGAATGGCATTTGACCTAGTTGAATGGCCCTTCCTCTTCACGGGGCTTCGTCACATGGGGTTTGGCACCAAATTTTGCACCTGGGTGGAGCTCCTCTTCGCAAAACCACTGGCACACGTGGTGGTGAATGGCCTCATCTCGGCAGACTTCCCTCTGGGTAGAGGAACAAGGCAGGGATGCCCTCTAAATCCGCTACTCTTTGCGCTGGTGCTAGAGCCTTTGGCAGCATGGATCCGACAGGATGTGGTTATTAGTGGGCTGAAATGGACGATGGGCTTGGAGGACCGCATCTCGCTTTATGCGGATGATATGCTCCTTTACCTGGCGTCCCCCGCACGTTCCATAAATGCACTCCTAGATATATGTGCGGCATACGGGAGGGCTTCCGGCTACACAATAAATTGGGAAAAGTCACTCCTTTACGTACTCAACGGCCTTTCGCTGAGGCTCCCGCGTCACTGCAAAACACAAATGACGAGTGAGGGATTAAAATATCTAGGCATATACATTACACATAGCCACACATGCTTCACCGCAGAAAACCTCACACAGCCCCTGACACAACTACACAACGATGTCAAACACTGGCGCTCCCTGCTGCTGACACTGCTGACACTGCTTGGGAGAGCGGCCCTCTTTAAAATGATGGCACTCCCCAGATTCCTTTATGCCCTACAAAACACGCCCTTCCCGGTTGCCCACACATACTTTAAGGCAATAAACGCGGAAATAACGCACCTGTTATGGGACGGAAAGACAGGTTGGATTGCCCTGCACAAACTCATGCGGGGATGGTATGATGGTGGGATCGCCCTTCCCAACATACAACAGTATTTTTTGGCGTCCCAACTCATGGTCGTAAACCAAGGGCTTCATGTGCCGCAGGATGAGCCTGCATTCTACAAAGACAGACACCTCCTGCATAGAGAAGGGATCATGGGCACACTATACAACAAAACACGGCGATCGACACTCTGGGCCCAATGGCACATATGGTTCGAATATGGTTTGAAGCACAGCGCAAGATGGGCTGGGAAAGAGTGTTAACACAGGCTACGCCATTATGGGACACCCAACGCCTAGGCAAACTGAAAAATACAAAGGGTTTCAGACAGTGGGACCTGATAGGCATTACCAAGGTCGGGGATCTTTGGAAAAAGGGCGAGGTTGTTCCACTAGCCCAATTGCAGACAACGTACGGGTTAGCACAGTCAGAGACCTTTAGGTACATGCAAATTAGACATGTGCTCCTGGAAGTAATCCCACAAGGCACACAGCTACCGGAAGCTTTGCCTCTAGAAGACAGGCTCCTCACAGACCATTTAGGTAAGAAAGACATCTCCCTGGTATACAGGAAAACCATAAACAACCTGCTAGATCCCATGACAGCCCTTAAGGAACGCTGGGACCACGATCTGGGAACACTGGATGAGACAGACTGGCAGGAAGCGCTGTCGTCCCCCAGGGAGGTAGCGATCCCATCTAAACTACGATTAATACAACTGAAAGTTCTACACCGAACATATTACACACGGACGCTCCGACACAAATTGGGGGTAGCTGACACACCGCTCTGCCTTCGACAATGCGGCCTGACTGGCACATTTCATCACACTATCTGGGAATGCCCAAACATCGTACTATATTGGGAGGCAGTCATGAATACAATCTTACAGGTCACAAGGATAAAAGTTCCACCAGAACCAAAAAGATGCCTGATCAATATATGGGAACCAACTGACCTTAATCATATGACGCAAGAGTGGGTAACACTAGGCATGGCACTAGTGAAGCGGAATTTAGCGCGTAACTGGGGATCGGGACAAACTCCTACACTGCGAAGTTGGTATTGTGATATGGACAATGCTGTGGTAACAGAGAAGGCAGTCTATGTACATAGGGGATGCCCCCAAAAATTGACCCAGGTGTGGGGTAGCTGGAACGCCTTTCGTGGAAACATACGCGAACCCCCGCAAGAGGAACCACAAACAGACGACAGTGATTTATGGAGACCACAGTTAAAATGCTCCGTGCTCTAATACAATATGCTGCAATTGTATGTCCAAGATTTATATTCATGAACACTTAGGATCTGTATGAGAAAACAAGACACTCTATATCTGAATGCAAGGACTATATACACTGCATCTTAAGAACTAACCATGTACCGCTTGACGTTTTTTGTAAAATAAAAAATGTTTTTTTTAAAAACAAAACAAAGGTCATGTGATCAGTTCCTGCCAATAGCAGTATTTGAACCAATTTAATTCACGTCTCCATTTGTCATCTGCGGTTTTCTATGGTCATTTCATGGTTCCACATAGATAGCCGTTTTATAGAACGCAAGAGGACTTCAGAAGTTAGCCCTGCCCCTCCACTTACATTCACACTTTCCCCCCTATTTGTCAAGAATTCCTCCCAGAGCCAGCCTTCCCCTGCCCCATCCCATTGATTCGCTCCCTTCCCTTAGGTTTTTTTCATTTGAAGTTTTGAATACTCACACCTTAGAGGCTCTAAGGTGTGAGTATTCAAAACTTCAAATGAAACAAACCTAAGAAGCCAAAACTGTTTTATCCTTTTACGGAAAAGACTGAGTTATGTGTGGAATGGTGGTCACCCTGAACCATTTCCTCTAACCCTTCGCCTCTGCGGCCGGGCTCATTCTGGGAAATGGGTGACAGCAGGAAAAATATGAGTAGCTGCCTTGCATCAAATAATCGCGAGCGCAGCTTGAGCGCCTACAGCGGGGGTCAGATTATTAACTGGGTAGGAAGAAGGGATCAGGGGGACTGACCCCAGTTCCCTACAGATAGCAAAGTCTGACTGCTGTGGCTTATTCATGGAAATTGATGAAGGTTTAGCAAATCTGATATAGATCGCACAAATATTGATCAATAATTGCATCTTTTTATCCATAAGATATTTTTTTAATACAAGTACTGTTAACACTTGGGTTCAGCAGTTTAGCATTAATCCATTAGTTTTACAGTTAGGACGATTCCTGCCCAAACACGGGGTAGTCTGACTTCTCATACGCTCAAGTACAAGACACACAGTTTTTAAAATGTAACGTGGCACAAAGAGCACCATAATAATAAAGGAACCACAGCCTCATTTATGTCAGATTGGCTGGAAGTGCTTAGAATGCACTGCACGCTGATTCTGCAAGCCTTGTGTGCCCGGTGTACTAATACTAACAGTTTTGGCAAAGGACTTCACGGGTGCTACATTGGTTGGCTGGACTGGGGAAAGGCTGTGGATGCGGGGTGCTGCACGTGGATTGTACAGCAGGGTCTGCCAGCCTCGGGGACCACGGCGCATAACCAGATTCTGGGGTGTGACAGTCAACGGAAAACTCCAGCAAAGGTGGGTGAGGGAGTCTCAACAGCAGGGCTTAATGACGCATTTTCTTCAGAAAAGTGTAATCCGCTTACCGCTGGTGTATACCGATAAAGACGGCAAACAAGTCTGTCTGTAAAATAGTAGCAATATTAACTCATCACTGTTGGACTTGGCTCTTTTTGCAGGGTCATCCCTGATCTTTTTGCCTTTCTCCTATATTTTTACTGACCTGTTGTTGGCTGTTTTATGACTCTGGGCACTTTATCACTGCTGATCAGTGCTAAAGTGCACATGTTCTCCCTATAGTAAATTGATGTATGGATTAGTGATTCCATGATTGGCTGGTTTGGTTTACTTGTCAGACCCTAGTACAGTGCACTGAGGGTGCCCAGGGCTTGTAAACCAAATGCTGCTGGTGGGCTTGCAGCACTGGTTGTGCCACCCACAGAAGCAGCCTGTAAAAGTGTGTCTAAGGCTTGCCATTGCAGAGCCTGTGTGCAGTCTGGTACTGCCATGCTGACTGGGCAAGTGCACCCACTTGCCAGTCCCTAAAGCATCCCTTTTCTTCATATCAGACACCACTATGGTAGGCCCAAGGGCAGGGTGCATTGTAAGTATAAGGTAGGACATGCCCTGATGTGTGTGGCATGTCCTAACAGTGAATTACGGCCATTTTCGTTTTTCACTATTGCAAGGCTACCTGTTCCCCATAGGCCAGAATGGGCTGTTTGATTATTACATCCTATAATCCTAACTGACTCAGGGAACATGGTAGAAATTCAGGTTTAGTATGCCTGAACTCAGAATGATAAAATACATATTTTAGTGAAGTTGGTTTTAACATTCTGTGTTTGAAAATACCACTTTTAGAAAGTAGGTATTTTCCTGCCTAACCATCCAAGCCTGCCTCTGCTAGGTTGTGTATTCCTTGTCTGGAGTTTGAGTGACAGGGGCTGGGGAAATCCAGGGGGCTGGGGAATTCCTGGAGACAGGGTGAGTCAGCACAGGACTGAATAGAGAGATCTCCATGTAGATGGGTGGGAGGAGTTGCACCTGGGACCGGAATAGGGCTGTGCTTTCCCTCCACAATGCTGGCCCCACCTCCTGTGGTGCGTCTGATGTCCCTGTCCTGCACTGTGAAAGGAAAGAAGGAGTCATGTCAACAAAGTGCTCCAGGACTGACCAGAACTGGTTTGGGCTAGGCAAAGGCCTCTCTGCTTTCAGAGAACAAAGAGAAACTGTGTATAAAAAGGGGACCCAGACCCCAGAACTTTAGATCACTTTGGGAAACAAGAAGAAACCTTTGCTGAGGAGTGGAACCAGAAGAAACTGAGGAGAGACTATCCCTAAGCTGAAATGCTGCTTGGGGGATTGGCCTGCAGTGGTTGCCTGACTGCCGTAGAAAGGAGAAAGGACTTTGTGTGCACTTTATTCAACTTGTGAAGGATCTCCAAGGGATTGGGAAAGAGCTTGCCTCCTGCTGAAGTCTCAGGGACAACACACTTCACCCACCAGCTCCCTAAGAGTTCTTTGGAAGTGCTTGCCGTTTTGCGAGGCTTTCTGAGGGACTGCGTGTCGCAAGGAGCTGGAAGCGCGACTCACGAACAAGAAGCGTGTCGCTGAACTGCCATTGCTGCTTCACAACACAAAGCGCCTCGCATCGCCGGAGAAGAGAATCGACGTCGCAGCAGACGCCGCCTCATTACCGGGAAGCGTGTCGCAGAAGAAACGTTGAGTCATCGCAGGTCCACCGAAGCGCCTCGCATGGGCAGGGGTGATGATCAACGTCGCAGCAGATGCCGCCGCATCACTGGGAAGCGTGTCGCAGGGCCTGTCACGGCTCATCGCGAGAGAAGAGGATCAACGCCGCCGCAGACGCCACCGCATCTCCGGGATGCATGTTGCAGGGCCTGTCGCGGCTCATCGCCGGAGAAGAGGATCAACGTCGCAGCAGACGCCACCGCATCACCAAGAAGAGTGTCGCAGGGTCTGTCGCGGCTCGCATCATTGTGGAAGCAACTGGCATCGCCAGGGGAGAGGATCGATGTCACAGGAGACGCCGCCGCATCACTGGGAAGCGTGTCGCAGGGCCTGTCGCGGCTTGCATCGTGTGGAAGCATCTCGCATCGCCGGAGAAGAGGATCGACATCGCAGCAGACGCCGCAGCATCACCAGGATGCGTGTCGCATCAAGAAGAAAGCGCCATCTTTGTTTCTTTACAGCAGATCTTCAACGCATCACTGTCCTTGCAACACTTTAGTTGTTTTGCGTTACGCATCTTAAGGTACATTGAACTCTGAGTGTCGCATTTACCATCTTAAGAGAACTAAGCTAACTCTACCATTTTAAAGTACAGTATTGTGGATTTTTGTCATTTGTGGTCTTGTGATAAGTCTATATAAAGAATACTTCTTTTTTATATAAAACTTGTGTGGTGTCCATCTGTAGTGTTGTCACTTGATTACTGTATGTGTTCACAAATACTTTACACACTGCCTCTGAGATAAGCCTGTCTGCTCGTGCCAAGCTACCAAGGAGGTGAGCAGGGGTTATTTTAGGAGTGTACCCCCTCACCCTGACTAGACGCAAGGGTCCCTATTTGTCACAGGTACCTACCTGTGCCAACTAGAGACCCCCAAATCAAACAGTCACAAAATAATTTACTGGGGCTGCACTACCATGGGGGCACACAACATCTTTATGCACATGCACCGGGTGCGACTTTTGCTGACCGGGACTGAATGCCCCATTCCCGAAATAAGTATGGGAACCAAAAACCAACATAGGTGTGCAGTGATTCCACAAAGTAAAAGAGTTAGCCCATCTCCGCTGAAGACGACGCTGCAAATGTGTAATGCAACAACCCCAATGCAGGCAGGAAATTTAACCGACAACAAAGAGCAGGAAGGAATCGCATGACAACCCTAAGCACAGGCCACTCTCACAGCAGCCTCTGCACATTAATAACAGCACTATTCAATAAAGTGTGCAACGAAATTGACGCCATGCAGGCAGGGAATCTAGCAGGAATCACATGACAGCTCACATTAGAACCCTATGCAGCCTGACACAAGTGTGTAAGCATGGCTACTCTTGCTACAACCCCGTACTGTAATTTACCAGCACTCCAATAAAGTTTGTAAGGAAATGGATGCCACGCAGGCAGGGAATGTAACTGGCAACGCAGAGCAGGCAGGCATCACAGTCCTCCTCCGAACCCTGAACCAGTGCAAACACAGGTGCTGAAACACACGCTACTCTCACAACTCAAAATCTGGCCCTTTTCTATAAGAGCACAGTCTAATAAAGTGTGTAACGAAATAGATGACACGCAGGCTGGTGATGTAGCTGGCAACACATAGCAGGCAGGAATCACATGACAGCCCTCATCTGGCTCCTGCACCAGTCCAAACACAGGTGCTAAAACACATTACTCTGACAACAGCATCACGTATACTTCAATATAACAGAACAATTCAATAAAGTGTGTAACGAAATTAACACCAAGGCAGGCAGGAATCACAAAACAACACTCACCAGAGACCATCGGCCCAAAGGAAACACCGATCCCCAGAGCAAGTGCACCAGGAATAAACTACAAATTGCAATAAAGCGTGCAACCTGGAGGGCATAGTGCAGGGAGGACAGAGAGGAGAGACAGGCAAACTTCAGTGCACAGCCATCACTCACCCAAACCCTGCAAACACAAACACACCTGTTAACGCCCACACCACTCCCTTAGAACGTGCACATACCAGTTCATCACATTCAAGGGTGCAATGCAGAGGACATGTTAAAGTTTGCGAAGGAAGCAGGCAGGAGTGGTAACAAAACTCACCCAAACACTCTCAGCCCACCCACAACCATCCCCATGAGCATCAACACATTGCAAAACAATGGGCACTGCGGAGACAAAATGACGGCATCCAGGAAAGCGGACAGGCAGGATTACTGGCACAGCCCTCACCCAGCTCAGGCAGATGCGCTAAACACTACGGTCCTCCAATACAACCCCACTGTACAATAAACTTCACACTGTAGAGTGGACTGCAGCCAGGGAGGCGTGTAACTGTGCAGGTAGGACTGCTTTAGTACCTTCACCCATACAGCCCCGTCGCAGGCACACGTGCGCCCCTGTACCCTGCTTCCTCCAGTCAGTGAAAATGACAACGTGAATAAACTAACAGCCCAGACTGCGCAGTGTCCTTCTCTCAACCAATCCAGACGCTGCTGCATTAGCAGTGGCAGGATTGGCTAGAGCAGGAATACTCCCCGCCCATAGGAGACGGGGGTGCTCGGCTGCTGCGCTGCATGAAGCAAGTGCAACCCTCGTCCCTCGCTCTATGGGGAAGCCCAGTAGTGCGCATGTTCGGGTTGGTCACAAAAATAACCAGCCCAAAAGCGAACATGCGCACTGCTGCGCTGCGCTAGCCTGTCAGTCAAACACGCACTGCTGCCGCAGCCCCACCCACCCCCTTCCGCATCGGATTGCCTCGTGCGTGGCCCGAGGCTCAGCATCATTGAGCCGCGAGTATTTTATTTTAATAATAACAACGAATGAATGACAACCACACTGAACTTAAGTAGAACGATCGATCAATGGGCCATGTGGCATTAGTGGGGCAACGCCCCAGTGCCCCAATGGACGCACCACCACTCCGTCCACTGTGAGAAGGGTAGCCCACATCTAACCGACTGGAGTTCTGCAACATGTTCGCTCTATCTACCCATTTCAACCACTCATGGTCAACCTGGAACAACTGGGCAGACAGGACGGGGGGGGGGCTCCACCACTGATGTCTAGCCTGCTCAAGTTGGGTCTAAGGGGGAGAGTACACCCCGGTGTGCCCAGCGAACCACTGCCCCAACCATAACTGGCTGGACCCGAGAGGTAAACCCGCCACACAACAGGAGAGGAGCAGAGACTGGAATCAACCGAATATGGTTGATATGGTTAAGGGTATATGTGGACTTAAGCGATGCTCCACTAAGCGGGTTCAAAATTAGTTGCCTAACAAGATGGGGACAGAATTTGGGCTAGCTCACCTAACCTAGGATTAACCCCGACGCTCCTCTGCTCGTCCTGCAGTGGCCTCCAAGTTCCTCTTGTGCTAGCACCCATACGGCGTGACCAGGAGGAACCAAAAGGAGGGACCGATGAGCAGGGGCTGGTACAAGTACAACCTCCAATGCGCCGGAAGTGACGCAGAATCTGCTCCGGACTTTAGGGACTCCCCGGGAGTCCCCACAACTTAACGTGGGGATGTGCCTAATGTGGCACTAAGGTGGCTGCCCTTTTGAGCGGGCACACTGCATTTGCCACGGGCAGCCTCATTTTAACGGCCAATACGTTTTCTTGACGCTACAACTTTAACGGCTTCTACGTTTTCACACTACAAAGGCCCTTAGTCAACAGAGAGACCAGCGCATTAAGAAATTACCTCTCATATCATGGTACACAATCATGACTCCTTATGGTCGCAACACAAATCTCCAAGGATCTCCAAGGGCTTGGGAAAGAGCTTGCCTCCTGCTGAAGTCTCAGGGACAACAGACTTCACCCACCAGCTCCCCAAGAGTTCTTTGGAAGTGCTTGCTGTTTTGCGAGGCTTTCTCAGGGACTGCGTGTCGCAAGGAGCTGGAAGCGCGACTCACGAACAAGAAGCGTGTCGCTGAACTGCCATTGCTGCTTCACAACACGAAGCGCCTCGCATCGCCGGAGAAGAGGATCAACGTCGCAGCAGACGCCGCCGCATGACCGGGAAGCGTGTCGCAGAAGAAACGTTGAGTCATCGCAGGTCCACCGCAGCGCCTCGCATCGGCAGGGGAGATGATCGACGTCGCAGCAGATACCGCCGCATCACTGGGAAGCGTGTCGCGGCTCATCGCGAGAGAAGAGAATCAACGCTGCCGCAGATGCCGCCGCATCTCCGGGATGCATGTCTAAGGGCCTGTCGCGGCTCATCGCCGGAGAAGAGGATCGACGTCGCAGCAGGCGCCGCATCACCGGGAAGAGTGTCGCAGGGCCTGTCGCAGCTCGCATCGTTGAGGAAGCAACTGGCATCGCCAGGGGAGAGGATCGATGTCACAGGAGACGCTGCCGCATCACTGGGAAGCGTGTCCCAGGGCCTGTCGCGGCTCGCATCGTGTGGAAGCATCTCGCATCGCCAGTGAAGAGGATCGACGTTGCAGCAGACGCCGCCGCATCACCGGGATGCGTGTCGCATCAAGAAGAAAGCGCCATCTTTGTTTCTTTGCACCAGATCTTCAACGCATCAATGTCCTTGCAACACTTTCGTTGTCTAAGGTACATTGAACTCTGAGTGTCACATTTACCATCTTAAGAGAACTAAGCTAACTCTACCATTTTAAAGTACAGTATTGTGGATTTTTGTCGTTTGTGGTCTTGTGATAAGTCTATATAAAGAATACTTTTTTTTATATAAAACTTGTGTAGTGTCCATCTGTAGTGTTGTCACTTGATTACTGTATGTGTTCACAAATACTTTACACACTGCCTCTGAGATAAGTCTGTCTGCTCGTGCCAAGCTACACAGCATATGTAATTTATGGTGAAACTAATTAATTTGGTACGAATATGTTAAATATTTACTTTTATGAGATAGTAAAACGTTTCTTTAAAATATAACTATCCCTCAGCCAGTCCACCCGTCACTGATTGGGGCCATGCTTGCCTTTCAAGAATGAGACCGAGGCGGTCATATGCTAATGAGACTCGTGCTAGTTGTTTGGTGACGTCATTTCCTGAAGAAGCGGGCATCGATTGAAGAAAGGACATATTAGTACTAGAAGATGCACCAACTGATTCCTAGAGTTGCCTATAAACTACCTTTCTGTGCCTACTGGATTTGTAGCAGCGCCGACACCACAAAACTACTCAGTTCCTGATTCTTAAGAGAAAAGCACATCTTCTCGTCTGCCAGAGTGAGAATTCTGTCACAAGATGTTCGTTGCTATTTTTAACGGTATTTAAAGAATAAATGTACGGGGCACATGTACAGAGTAGTTTGTTAGTTTCCAGACATATTTTTTGATGTGAAAAATGACGAGGGACGGTGCAAGAATGTATGGCGTCTCAGGTGAAAAGTAATTTATTTATTTAATGCAGTTTTATATAGCGTGAACTTTACCCAAAGGTTTCAGAGCGCTTTACAAAAGAACCAGGAAAGTTACAAAAGGCACACATGATAGACTAAACACGCTAACAAGTTACCTATATACAGGTACATAAGATAGGCTGAACATGCTAAAAAGTCACATATATGCAGTTACAGTGCTAACACATTGCATATTTATATTGTAAAAACTATAAAAGGTGTCAGCGTTCGGTTAGAAGAGAAGCAAAATACATATTTACAAAGTTGACCTCAAAGGAGTGCCAGGTAAATTACAGAAGGTACACAAGATATATCAAACACGCTAACAAATTACATATATACAGTAATGTTTGTGCCGTGTCACTTGAATGCCTGCCCTCGCGTGTGACGCCACGTACCGCCTCGCGCGCACCTTCTCTCCACGTTACACATTCACACGTGACTTTGAATACTTGGCGTCATTTGGAGTCCGCTGATCTGAAAGCACCCAGGGGCAGATTTACAAGACCCGTGCGCCACTTTTGCGTCACGTTTCCCTTGGTAAAAGTGATGCAAAAGTGGCGCAAGGGGCTTGTAAATCTGCCCCCCAGTGTGTGTCCCTTCGAAGCTCCTGAGCTGAAAGACATCTCTTTTCCACGTCAGATGGACGCAGAAAAGGCTCGGTGGTAACAGCTGGCTAGAGCAGGCTTGGATGTACAGAAGCCACGCCCCGATACTGCAGAAACGTCACCAGTGTAAGGAGTCTTTCACAAGATTTGCAACTTGCTTCCTAGAAATGTTGTTTTCCTCTTTCGTATACATCCAGTTTGTAATGATGCTAGGTGCTCTGGTTGTTAG
Organism: Triturus cristatus; assembly: GCF_964204655.1. NCBI lineage: Eukaryota > Metazoa > Chordata > Amphibia > Caudata > Salamandridae > Triturus > Triturus cristatus. The sequence continues at coordinate 1,836,403,571 of NC_140589.1, read as the reverse complement.
TTGCTATTCCCCAATAACTTGCTGGAGGCTCTGGTAGGTAGGTAGATGCCTTTATTAACATTTGGATCTAATTCCCGAGAGAGCGCCGGGCAACACGCTCCGAACGCCGTCTCTCGCAACACGCTACTGCCGCGCATGCGCAGTAGCGTCCAAGATGGCCGCTACGCACATCGCCGTCCTTACGTAGTGCGCGCGTCAACTAGACCGCGACACTACATATCTCCCCCTTTTCATACCCCACAACACAATATCCCCGACCATGTGGTCAGTCCATTTCAAAGTCTCTAAATCTGGATGGTCTCACCACTGCTCTCCCCACCCGGGTGTGTCTTACCGGAGTGGAATGTCCTTCTCGGCCTCCCTCTGCGACCGGGCCTCCGTCGGTACCTTTCGGAGTGCCCTGGCCCTCTCTCTCTTTTATCTCACCGTCTTCCCGGGTCGTTTCCCCCAGGGACCATCCGCCTGGTGTGTCTCTCTCTCTCTCTTGCTCTCCGCTCCTGTTCTCTCCTCGCCCTCTTTCGGACAAATCAGTGTCTCTTATCGGCCCTTCCGTCGGGGTTTCCCCTTCCGCGTCCTCTCGGGGCCATTGTATGATCTTGTTGCACTTGGCCATGCGATCGTGTGACCACACGTTTCCATCACTGAGCAACGCTGCCCGGTCGTACACTTCTTCTACTCTGAGGGGTGGGGAGTACTTGCTTTCTCCCTTCCGCTTCAGGACTGCCAGCTTCACTCTGACCCACTCCCCTTTTTCCAACGCCGTCTCCTTCACCCTCTTGTGGCGGTTGTAGTGTTCCGTATAGATGCGTTGTGCCTTCTCCAGGTTGTGTTGCACCACCGCCGGGGACCATTTGCTGGTGATGGTCTTCTCCTGCCACGCAACATTGTCTCTGGTGAAGGGTTGTCTTCCTCGTAAGATCTGGAAGGGATTGTACCCCGTACCGGTGGGGGTGATACGGTACGCCCATATCGTGCTTTGCACTTCTTTCTCCCAGTCTTTGCCCCTCGTGATGGCCGCCTGTATGGAGCCCATAAGCACCCTGTTGAACCTTTCTACTTGTCCATTGCTGGTCGGGTGATATATCGAGGTGTGTCTAAGTAGTATGCCGTTCCTGTTTGCAAACGTGACCCACTTGTCGGAGGTGAACTGAGGGCCATTGTCGCTGATTATGATCCTGGGTATGCCTTCCCTGAGGAACACCGCCTTGAGGAAGCGCAGTATCTCATCCGTGTCCATGATCTCGTTGATGTGCACTTCTGGCCATTTCGAGTACTTGTCTACTAACACACAGAGGTATTTGGGGATCCCCTGATCGTCTAGTATCGGCCCTAATATGTCCACTGCTACCTCTTCCCATGGGTTACTGGGGTTCGTGAACTTTCCTAAAGGTGGTCTCATTGGCTTCAGTATCTTGTCCGCACCCTGGCACTGCACACAGTCTCTCACGTGCCTCTCTACTTGCATGTCCATTCCTGGCCACCAGTACGTTTGTTTGGTCCTGGCCTTTGTTTTCACGATTCCCAGGTGACCTTCATGTAGTATGGCTAGCAGGGCCGGTACTATGTTCTCCGGTGGTACCACCCTGTCACCTCTGTAGATAAACACCCCGTCGTTTCCCACCGACAGCTCTTCTCTGACCTCGTAGAACTGCCTGACTTTGGGTCTTTGTCTTCTCCTTTCTGGCCACCCTCGTACAATGTACGACTTGATGTCGTCCATATCGTCATCCGCCTCATACGCGTTTTTCCACTCCTGCCTGCTGATGGCTTTTTCCGGGTCGTCTGTCAGGGCTACCATCTCGTCGTCGTCTTCCATGCTATTGGAGGCACTGTCCATCGCGGACGCCCTGCTGAGGTAGTCCGCTATTTTGTTTCTTGAGCCCGGGATGTACTCCACGTCGTACCGGTACTCCAGGAGTTTCAGCGTCATTTTCGCAATCCGGGGTGTGGCGCTGGCGTGACCATCCGATGTCAACACCTTCACTAGGGGCTTGTGATCCGTCTTTACTTGAAATCTAGTGCCCCACAGGAACTGACGGTACTTCGCCATGGCCCATACCACCGCCAGCATCTCTTTCTCGATCACACTGAACTTTTGTTCCGACGCCGTCAACGTCCTGGACGCGAAGCTGATCGTCTCCGTCCCTCCTTCTGGTCTTTCTTGCATGAGCACCGCTCCTAGCCCTTTTTCACTCGCGTCCGTCATCAATATGGACCGTCCCTGGGGATCGTACCCCTGCAGCGGGATCGCTCCACTGATTTCCTGTTTCACTCTGTCAAACTCCTCCTGCATCTCTTCAGTCCATACAAACGCCGTCTTGTCCCTCGTGAGTTGCCTCATGTGGTGGGTTTTGGTGGCGAAGTGGTGGACGAACTTGCTATAGTACTCCGCCATCCCTAGAAATGACCGTACTTCTTCCTTGGAGGTGGGCGGGGGTGCTTCGCAGATGGCCTTCACGTTCCCTTTCTTCGGTGTTATCCCCTGCGCTCCTATCTCATGCCCCAGGTAGGTGACTGATGTCATCCCGAAGTGACATTTCTCCCACTCTGCCGTCAGGCCGTTCTCCTCCAGGATCTTCAATACCGCCGACAGCTTCTTGTCATGGTCTTCCTGCTCTGTCCCCATCACTAGGATGTCATCCTGGAAGTACTGCACTCCCTCAATGTCCTTGAATAGGCGGGCCATCAGCTTCTGGAACACCGCAGCTGCCGAGGCAAGACCGAAGGGCATGCGGCAGAATTGGTAGCAGCCAAACGGCGTGATGAACGATGTCAGTTTTTTGCTTGTCGAATGCAGCACTACTTGGTGGTATGCCGATTGCAGGTCGATGGTGGAGAACCATTTTATGCCTTTCGTGCGGGCCAACATCTCCTCTATGCGTGGTAAGGGGAACTTTTCTACCACGATGCACTTGTTTAACTCTCTGAGGTCCACACATAGACGCACCTTGCCTGACGGTTTCATGGCCACTACCAGAGGCGCCAACCACTCCGCGCTGTCGATGGGCTCGATGATTCCCCCGTCTTCCAGTCGGTGGAGTTCCTGTTGTACTGCCTCTCTCACCGCAATTGGTATGTTCCTTACTTTGTGCGCTACCGGCCGGGCGTTCTCTTTAAGGACGATCTTGTGGGAGAACTTCTCTAGTTTCCCGATCTTCCCGCCGAAAACCTTCGGGTGTCCACTCCGCCATTTCTCCGCCGTCGACTCCTCTCCGTCCAGGGTCACCATCACCTGGGTGTCCCCTCCTGGGTTCAGCTGTACGCCCAACTCTCCTTGGTCCATCCAGCCCAGGACTGACGGTCCCTTCTCCGCGACGTACAGTTTGCAGAGGGCGCTCCGCTCTTTGAACTGGAACCACAGCTTCTTGAACCCCACCATCGGGATCGGGTCCCCTGTGTAGGTGACCGGTCGAATGTCGGGGGGTTCTAGCTGCGCGCCCCACGTGGGTCTGAACCTCTCATTCCACACCGATCTTTGAACAATCGTGTAGGGAGACCCTGAATCCGCCACGATGGTGACGCTTACTCCTCCAATGATCATGTCGCACTGGGGTTTGCGCGTTCTTCTCCCATCGATGCCCAGCACCTGGTCCTCTACACACAGGACTTCCTCATCTTCTTCCCGGCCTTCTGCTTCTTCCCCGGCGTCCTGCGCCACAAATTTCACTGCATGCTGTCTCCCTTTCCTTCGGCATACTTTCTCGTAATGACCTACTAGGCCACAGAACGCACACTTGGCTCTGAATGCGGGGCACCGTTTTTCGTGCGCTGCGTGGCTCGAGCTTCCGCATCTGTAGCATCTCATCGCTTCACTCTTTTCTTGCTTCCATGTCTGTCCAGGTTTCGCCTTCCCTTTGGGCGCTCCTCTGTACTCCCCCGTCGCTGTTTTTCCCCGTCCGTGCTGGTCCGCATCATCCACCTTATTGACCGTGAGTCTGGGGGCCGGGTCTCTCTTCGCTGCCTCCGCGCAGCGTTTGGTCAGTTCCGCTCGTTTCACTATGGCGATCACCTCGTTCAGCGTCGCATCGCCCACAGTTTATCTTGCACCGACTTGCTTGTCGTATGCATTACGATCTGGTCCTTGATGAATTCGTCCTGTAGCCCTCCATACTTGCACGTCATCGCAAGTTTTCGCAGCGCCGCCACGTAGTCATCTATGGATTCCCCCGCTTCTTGCTTCCTCTGCTGGAAGTTATAGCGGTCAATAGAGGTGCACACTGCAGGCCGATAGTGGTTGTCCAAGTCTTCTATGGTGTGAGAGAACACGTCTGTGTCCCCTCCCTGTCTGACGCTCGGTGTGAGGTTTTGGAACACCCGTATTCCTTCTGGTCCCAGGTTGTGTAGGAGTATCTTCTTCCTCCTGGCACTGGAGAACGCCTTCTCGTTCTCATCTTCCAGGGCTTCCAGGTAGTTTTTGAAGTACTCCCTCCAGTCTTCCCACTTCATTAGGGGTTCTCCCGGGCGTGGTAGGAACGGGATCGGCGTCGTTAGAGTCGACGACTGTGCGCTCATTTTGGCTTCCGCTTGTTTCCTTGGGCTACCTGGCGCGTCTGTCCCCGCTCCCCTTCTTCGGGTACCTGGGACTGCGTTCGAGCTGGCTGCGCCGTCGTCCCCCGATTCCGCCAGGGTCTCCTCTGTCGTTCCGCGGTCCTGCGATTTCCTCTACCTCGTGGCCGGCTCCTTTACTGCCCACGTGCCACTTTCTGGCGTCTATCTGCCTCTACCGCGCTCTCCCGGTGCGTAGGCGTCTGTCCTCGACCCCCTCGGTCCTCTTACCGCGTGCGGTGACGTCCCTCCTAGTGGACACTCCTCTCTGAAGCAAGTTGGGTTCTCACCAGCCCAGTCTCGTCGCCACTGTAATGATGCTAGGTGCTCTGGTTGTTAGTTGCTATTCCCCAATAACTTGCTGGAGGCTCTGGTAGGTAGGTAGATGCCTTTATTAACATTTGGATCTAATTCCCGAGAGAGCGCCGGGCAACACGCTCCGAACGCCGTCTCTCGCAACACGCTACTGCCGCGCATGCGCAGTAGCGTCCAAGATGGCCGCTACGCACATCGCCGTCCTTACGTAGTGCGCGCGTCAACTAGACCGCGACACTACACAGTTATTTCACTCTCCCCACGCCCACCTCTTTTTCCCCCTCCGTCATATCCCCTGCTACGACCCCTCCTCCCTCCCCCCCCCACCCCCCCTCCCAATAGAGTGATACTAGGTTGTCTTCTGGTAATTGTAATGCAAGACAAATAAACACAAATAATTGATAACATCAGAATTAAATTATTTCTTTTAGAATCAGGTCATGTTCACAGTTTCAGAGGTAGATCACATGCTTCAGTTTCAAAATCTTAGCATGTGCGCGAGTTTCAGAATCATGGCACACACGCACACACTTTCAGAAGCATTGCATGTCTGCCAGGTTCACAATCATTGTGTAAACATCAACAGTGGTTCCAGACGGGAAAGGTGATTATAAAATCAATCACCAAAGAGTGCATGATAAATCACCAAGATGTAAATAAAATAGCAAAGTGCCCATAATTTAAGAAAACATAGAGAATTATTATTGCAAACAAATAGAGACAGAAGCAGACTTTAAAGTATAAATACTCACATACTTAGTGCTCAACTTGTTACACAACAAAAACAAATTAAATAATATAGTGTGTTAAAAACAAGCAAACAAAGGCATTGGGATATATTGCGAACTAGTCCTTAGGTCCAAACTCAATTGGAAGTGGGGGTCTTAATCCTTTGCCAAATGCCCCATGCGTCAACGACGTTTCCACCCCACCTAGTCAAGGGTCACCATCAGGACAAACACAATTTATTTGAGCAGACCAACAACCTAAAAAAAAACGAAATGAAAAAAATAGAGGGCACCTTAATTAGTACAAACAAAGCAGAAACACATTAGCAACGCAACAAAGGGAGCAAACTTCCAGAAAAACACACTGAGGAAGTTGAAACCCTTTCTGCCAGTCAATGACTTCAAGCTGGCAGTACAAGCTCTAGTTGTCCCTCGTGTAGAGTACAGAAGTGTCTCTGTGTGGCCTTCCAAAAACTACAACAGCACCCCTAAGAGCCTTAATAAATGCTGCAGGGAGACTCATCACTGGTTCGAAAAGAAGTGCTTCCCTTTGCGCGAGTTGTTATGTATACATGACTTACCTGCATTTATCTGTTTGTATAATTAGCCGATTTCATGTAAAGCGCTCTGATATCCGCAAGGATCTTATTCGCGCTCTATAAAACCTTCAAAATAAATAAATAAATAAAGATAAGGAAAGGATCAACGGCAAAAGTAAGTCCAGTTCTACTTACATCAATCCCGTAAATGGGTAGGCTTACTTAACAAGGCCCGTAACCAATCAGGCCAACAAGACGTCGGGGGGGAATAATTTCACATGAGACTATGGGAAAGCGCGCAAAACAATGACACGCCAGACAATACCCAGTCAGTAACATTAGCTAATCGATTGATAAACAGCAGTAGGGAAACATGGACCTGCTGCACCAGAAGTATGGTGGGAACGCCCAGGAGTAGTGAATATATAACAATATGTGTCTATATTGTGGATATACATCCCAGATTTCTATTTTTCGGACCTTTGATCCCCTTAATCATCCTCATTAGTTTGGACTTTAAGGGGCTCACTAGGATGGCGGAGGGACTGCCACCGCTGGCCCGGCGTTGGCGGTCCCTCCGCCATCTGGCTCCTATTTCTCCCCGCCACATTAGGATGACGGAAGAATCGTGCCACTAGCGTGGCGGGCGTCATGGGGCGCCCGCCACGCTTCTGCCACAGGCAATAGTAACAATTGCCTGGCGGAGGGGATAAGGCTGGTGATATGGGGGCGGTGCCTCGAAGGCACCGCCCGTCAGATCACAATCCTGGTGTCAGCCAGCCTTTCCATGGCGGTGGATCTGCCATGGAAAGGCTGGCAGAGGCTGGCTTCGTGGGGGCCGTTAAGGGCCCCCTGTGGAGGAAGGGCAGTTGTGCATTGAAGGGGTACCCATGGTAGCCCCCTACATTTCCATGCACAAGATGGCAGGCACCGCGCGGTGCCTGCCATGTTGTGCAGGGAAATGTACAAAATGGCCATTTACCATTGCGGCGGGTGGTGCAGCCAGCAGCACCCGCCGCAATGTTAAATTGCCAGATGTGACCGCAGCGGTCGCATCATAATTAGGGGTGCGGGACCGCCGCATTGCAGGCGGTGGTCCCGATCCCGCTACGATGGCGGGCGGACTCAAGTCTGCCTGCCATCGTAATCAGCCCCTAAATTAGAGGATTCTACACTACACTCATGTTGAGGAGAGATGGTCAGAAACTCTTCTCTGATGATAGAATGCACTCACGAGCCTTATTACCTCATGTTTCTGGTTCTAGAGATATTTAGGGGCCTTTACAAGCTTACCTACCACTCTGGGCTGCAAAGCACTAGATTTGTTTATGTAACACCAACCTGTAATGTAGGAGTATGTACGCTTCTGCCGTTTGTATATGTAATTTCCCAGATTAATTGATTTGATCTGATGTGACTTAGCTGCTCTGTATATACTTGCCGTCTATGTTGTGAACATTTACTGTTGTAAAGCGTTTGACTCATATGCTCTGCTTAGACTTGTTATATTTGATGTGGACGTTTACTGTTGTAAAGCGCTCTGATACCTGCGGGTCTAGCTAGCACTATATAAAACTCTCAAATAAATTAATAAACAATAAGTCCTCTCTTTGGTATATCTATGGAGTGCAGGTGATACTGGAGTCAATTATGCATTTCATCTTTAAGGTGCTTGAAAGACCACCTGTGCCCTTGATACCATGACATTAGTCAAAGACCTCAACGGTGACTGTCACATGCAGCTTAAATCAATGAAAATCCACCATTTTGTCCTGATGTTAATCAATTCTTGGGAGTGGTAAAGACCATGGATTTGGTAGATAACATGCCGCACTCTCTTGGATAGTCAGTTGTTGCATCACGCTTGCGCATGTAGCCTTAATTGCAGTTCACGTTCCCAGGCACAAACCTCCTTAGCATCAAAGATAGGCACATCCTCTGGGTAATGTTTGTATGAGCAGAAAACATGGAAAGAGGAAATAACAAAGAGATATAAACACCTGTGAGGGTACATTGTTCTTGAGACCTCTGTCAGGCTTTAGCACTCTCCAGCACCCTTACAATGTGCCCTGCTAGATCACTTCAGAGAGCACCCGGTGCTCTCCCTAGCTCCTGGTCTGAAAGTAGCAGGGCGAGAAAGGTCACCGGACAGCAGCACAATGTCTGGGATGTTTCATCTAAAGATCTGGATTCCTATTTAAATACACAGTAAATGAAGCAATATTAAGCTGTCAATTTATTTCTGAAACTTGATGCATTAACGTCATCCTTTTTTGTGGTAGTAATCACTCCCTATATTAGACACAAAAGCAGAGCCGGCGATGAGCAGCAGCACCCCTTGACAGTCACAATGAAGAAATGTTTCCATGTGAATTTAGAATAGATAAAAAAACTTTATTCATGGGTAAAAAGTTCTGCAATAAATTGTAAACAACTATAATGAATGAACAACTTGGATTGCATTTCTTTGTGTATGGAGATTAATGGAAACCCCAATTTCAGGTCATTTTCTTAGTCTTTGACTCATTCCTGTAGAAACACACTAAATATGTCAAAACAAGACCACCAGTGCAACCTGGGAATGGAGAACTATTCACCAGTGTGTCTGATGGTTTCCTACTTGTACCAGTGTTTTTATCTTGTATAGTAATCCAATATGGACAATTTCTAATATTAGACCGGCGTGATATTCCCTCTGTTTTATACTGGTTTGTGTTGCCAGAATACCTCTTAGACCACAGTTCAAGTTTCACTGAGGAGCAAATAATCAACCGTCCTCAAAAGTTTACTTTAGCAAAATGTATTGATAACTAATGTTTGTTTCGCGGGTACCCAGTTGCTTCCTCAGCCCCTCACAATCAGCTGTTGCTTCAGTTTCATTCTGCTTGGACCTTAGTTATATCATCGAAGTTCTTATTTACTGATACCATGGCAGCAAGACTTCCCTGTTATAATGAGGACACTGGGTCTAAGCTCCTGTAAAACATTGGCATGGTGCCTCACAAGGCAGTGTTTGAAGTTACTTTGGAGTAAGGGGTGTTTGGGCCAAATATTGAATAAAAAATATGATACATAAATATCATGTAAAGAAAATCAGGATGACAAAAATATTGTCGACAGGAATATCGAAGGTAAGAATATTGTTAAGAGTGTTATTTTTATTATCGTTGTGAAAATGTTGTTTTTTAACATCATTTTTATAGGTTAATTTAAAAGCATCTTTTGTAATGTGTTTTATTTTATTTGTATGTTAAATTTTGTTTAAGTATGTTTTGTAATTTTTGTTAGTTGCACAAACGTACAAAATTATTCTTTATAAATATTATTAATGTTTATAATTAATGTATATGTAATTTTAGCGTAGGAGCGGGATGTTGATTTTTTAGGGGAAAAGGGTGAGGAGAGTATTAAAATTGGTGAAAACTAATTTGCTTGTATGTTAATTTTCTAAAGCATGTTATTTTTTTCATTAAATTATTTAAAGAATTTTTTTAAATTCAAATGTTGTAACATTTTAAATTGTACGTAAATGTTCTCTACATTTGTGTGTATGTACTTTAATACATTCTGTAAGACAATTTATGCATTTAAAACATTTAAAATATATTTTTTATGATTCTTAAACAGAATGTATAATAGTTTGTAAATATTTATTTATGTTTAAATTTAAATTTCTAAGGTATATAACGTATTTATTAAAAATGAATCACATTATATAATTTTTTTTACTTTAGAAATCACTATCCATCCAATTTTTCGTAAAATAATTTGTGTATAACATACTTAAGAATTATTTATACATTTGGTTTTGTATATGTTTAATGTTTATGTTGAAAATTATTAACGTGTATTAAAGTACATTTCTTTTAAAAAACTAATACTAATTTAGAATTTTGTTTCTTATTTTTAAATTCAATAAATTGTGTAGTATAGATAGTAAATGTAACCCCTTTATTGTCCAACACCTTCACCAAAATGGTTTAGATTTGAGTGAGAATAATAAATGTAATTTATTTAGTGTCCAACACCTTCCTTTTAATGGTTTATATTGGAGTGGGGAAAGTAAATGTAACTCCTTTAGTGTCCCGCACCCTCCTTGAAATGGTTTATTTTGGAGTGGGAATAGTAGATGTAACCTCTTTAGTGGCCTGCACCTTTTCTAAAATAGTTTATATTGGAGAGGGATAAGTAAATACAACCCTTTAAGTGTCTAACACCATCCCTAAAATGGTTTGGATTGGAGTGGAATCAGTATAGGTGACGCGTTTAGCATGGAACAGCATCCCTGAAGTGGTTTAGATCGGAGTGGGAATAGTAAATATAAGCCCTCTAGTGTCCAGCACCTTCCCTTAAATGCTTTATATTGGAGTGGGAGTGGTATATGTGTCCCCATTAGAGTCCAGCAGCTTTCACAAACTCATCTAGATTGGAGTGGGGATAATAAATGTAACACGTTTTGTGTCCAAGACTTTCCCAAAAATGGTTTATATGGGAGTTAGTTATGCAATTTTCACATACATAATTAAAATGTATATTTTTATAATAATAAAGATACATAACACAGTTTCTAATCTGTTTTTATATATTTTAAATATTTAATATATATGTATACCTTTTTAATTACATATATATTTTTACACATAAGAATTTTCTTTTCATAGGTATATTTAAACATTATTTTAGTACCGGATTAATATTAAATAGAACATATAAATAATATTTAAACAGTATTGTACATTTCTACATAAAATAAAGTTGTTTGTGGTACATTTATTTTTTGTAAATTAGTACAGTTGTTTCTACTACATTTGTAAACAATTTTTACATAATTTTCCGAGTCTATTCTAAATAATACTATATTTTTATAGTACTAATTATTTTATACTATGCATCATTGTTTCATATTTCCATATCACCTTTTTGAAATGTTTTACAGTATTTATGAATTTTTACATTTTTTAAACATTTTACATTAAATCTCTGTTTTGTTTTCTATAGGAAGATAATCGTTTTTTTAGTTTCATTTAGCTACCATTTTGCTTTTGTTCCAGCGGAAAAGGGCAAATTTACATATCTTTCCTGCACCACAGACCCGACGTCACACTAACTCATTCACACACGGATTAATTGGTGGGCCCCATAACACCAACACTCATACGTCTCACTCGAATCTGCACACAGGAGGAAAGAAGCGCTGGACATGTGGGGTACCTTGTTACCTATAGGAAGAAAATCTTTACAGTATATACATTATATACATTAGTACCTATAGAATCCTAACTTTAACATCAAGGCACTCCACCACTTGGTCGATGGACCAATTAGTTGGACAGGTTGATGGTGATTTAGAACCAGCTAAAACACATTTAAAGCTTCGGAACCTTTTAATTAATCAATACCTTAGTAAAAGAATCACGGACTCATTTTTGTTAATGATTGGTTTATCTAATTAATTCACTTTCATTGGCATAGTCAGAATTTTAATCAAATCAGAATTTTCAGTGAATCTCTTTAGCACAAATTTACATACAATTACATTTACCTAAAATTTTGACACCGGTGACCATTTCCCGAAAACCCGTCAGCCCTGCATAAATCAATAATACCTTCTGGTAAAATTGCCCAGTCAAACGCAGGTTAAGACGCAAATAAGTCCGGGAAAGTTCTTTTCGCTCAGCACGATATAGTCCCAAAGGTAGTCGAGGGACCAGACAATCGCGCTATCAAATCAAACTCCACACCAACAGTCACCAATGGAGAACACGGTACCAACTTTTTTTCTCTACTAAATACCCCCCTCTTTTATACCTTTTTCCCCCTACTTCTAGACCAAATATGCAACAATTTTAAAGGCGGAAGTTTCCTGATTGGCTAAATCTCCCTGAATTTGCAAGAAGTGGTGACTTTCCCAAGAGTTTTTGCTTCCCATGGGACAGGGTATGACATCTCTCAAAATTGTAAGTTTTCCTCGGGTTTTCAAGTGAAAGTTCCGAAGTAACAACATGTAGACCTCCGGGTACAGGTCGCTATTGTATTTTCAGTCATTCAGACTAGCTGAGTCCTGGCAATCCTCTACGTTCCTACCCTTGACAAGGAACACGTAGTCTTGTGGTTAGAGGTCGCCTGGAGATCTTCAGAGCCATCCGAGTCTGCGCAGTAGGCATCGTGCTCAAATGACGGTGGCCACTTCCGAACTCCATTTTGAATACTGCGGCCTAGTAGGCCCGAATGCCAACTTAAGCAAAGATAAACATAAAAGTAATTAATATACGGAAATGAAGATTCTAATGTTTAAACCCACACTAATCCCAATATATATTAGTATTTACCTAGCTCATAGCAACATTAAAAGCAATAATACTCACCATTCTGCAATACCAGTAGCACAAACCATCACAAAAGCAACATAAATCATGCAATTTTCGATTTCAACACATCCTATAATTAGTTTGCGTATCACATGCAATTGGCATTTTAGTCCCACATGTATCTTGTGTTTATCAAGGTGTAAAGGTGATTAATCACAACACTACAAACAATTAATACAGGTTAATATTTAGAATGATTACGTAATTAGTATTTTCATGCAAAATAGAGAAGGTATACAAAATTTCGTTTTACCTGCTCCACCAATCCCCCCTTTGGTGATTTTTAAAATCACCATAAATACTATTAAATTTCATAAATTTGGTGGAAATTATTTCTCAGTTCTCTTACTCAGTTATGTTACATCATAGTTTCCCCCATTTCATCCTCTCTTGTTTTCTTATACATACTTTCTTTCCATTCTTCCAGTTCAAAATCTTCTACTTCTCTTTCTTTCATTTCCTTTCTCTTTCTTTTCGCAACTTCCCTTTTTATTTTATTTTGTAATTTTCTTCTTTTGATGCATACGCATCCTCACCTCAGAATCAATATTAGTATTACTACACAAGTTACTGGTATCAAAATTTTACCTACAAAAGAACTACCTAATTTTGTTAAGAAACTTTTTATAGTAGAAAACCCTTTACCAATCCTTCCCCAAACACTTTCAACCTCCGGTGGAACAATTTCCTCATGCAACTCAGTTATATTCTTAATATATTTCTTTAAATTTTGACTCTCGTCAGGAATGTAAGTACAACAATGTTGCACCTTCAGCATTCCAAAGACTCCTCCCTCTTTTGCTAAAATAATGTCAAGGGCAAGACGATTCTGCATTATCATGGCCCTCATAGCAACCATTTCAGTATTTACGAGTAAGAACCCTCCAGCAGTGCTTGTCGATAAGCGATCCACTACTGTTGACAATTTTCAAATTTTATGTGCATTCAGAGATATTCCAACGGCTGGTATCAGTGCTCCAAAAATATCCCCTACAATCTCTGACCAGCTTTCCCTCCTTCTACGAGTTAGTTGTCTACCTATTTTGTGCACACCGTCTTCTCCCCTTCCGACATGAAATATCTTTGGGAAGACCAGACCTAGGTAGCATGTGCCATACCAATGGTCCGGTAACCGATAATAAGCCCTGTTCCCGCAGATGAAATATAGTCCAGGGAATACCGGATCTTTTCCTTCTTTAAATCCCCATCCTCCCATGATTCTATAGACATCATGGCACTCACTCGCACATACAAAATAATTGTCATAAACAGTTTCATTTTATCTAATGCACAATTTCCCTCTCTGAGGCCAATTGAAAGCCATAGCCGGACTGGTTTCTCCCTTCAAACGGTTTTCCTTTTCAACATCCCAAACTGTTGTCTCTCCTTTTCCCTCAGGTATCTTTCTTTGCATCTTAATTCTCCTCTCTTCTACCATGTCCAGGAAGGTCTTCTCTTCTTTTCTCAGACTACAAGTAAGATTGTTCTTAAACACTTCTTCTAAAGTTAATTCTCTAGTTTCTAAGAAATATTCACCTAAAATTTTACCAGGTTTTATCTTATTTAGTTCAGGAACTACAGGAACCTGTGCAAAAATGTTATCTACATCTGAGTAATAATATTCTAATTTCCCTGTTTTATAGAACAAACTTGCTAATACACTACATGTTATTCAAAATGTCACAGGAAGGTGGTGATAGGTAACACCCTCTGACACCGATGCAGGTAACTGCATACAAACATAGCAATCTCTAACATCCATAGTCTTTACATATTCATACAATAACTTTGAAAAAACGTTATTAGAAAAATCAGTTATAGACCTCTCCTTATGTAAGTCAGTTCTATCTACCTGTTTAGTCGCATATGTACCATAAACCTCTTCTCTATTAGTCTTATTCTCAATGTGATTTTCTACCCTTTCAAATGTTACTCTAAATGAAATTATTATCGCTAATACGATCCATAGAAGCATTAGTAATCCAGTACAACAACAACACAGGTTGCACCATCTTCGGAGAAACCCACACGTAGGTTTTCTACCCTCTGTGTTTGCCATTTCAGAAATGATCAGTGTCTTTTGACTTAGCCTCTTTTATTCACAACTCAATTTTTTTTGTCTAAACCCAAGGCTCTAAGCGCCTACTTGGTTCTTTCAGTATTATGTCTCATCCGGTATTTCAACTACTCGCATTTTCTTTCTTGTACTTCAATTTGGCATGTGATCGTCTTTGTCCTTGTTTTCACAGTCTTGGTTCAGAACTTACTGATCATCTGTCTCTTCTCTGATATCAGATAAGATAACTCTCAGGATTTCCGAATCTTCTTCTTCTTCAACCACTTCCGGTACAGTCACTCCTAGACTTTCTTGGCTGTCTGCTTCCTCTTGTATATCAGGAAGTGCCACATATGTCCATTCCGCTGACTTATACTTCTGGTTGGGTTTCTTGATTCTCTTTTCTTTCTTCAAGTGTGTCTGATCAGTATCTTCTGATTTCTTTTGACTGGACACTTCATTCACTTGTTCAGCTTTAGATGATTTTACTCTCGTCAGTCGGTATCTCAGTCTTTTTATTTTATTGTACCAGATTTCTTCTTTCGACGGTCGTTTCAATTTATTTCCCTTCTCACCTCGCTCAGTTTTCCAAGTTCTTTTCCACAAAACTCGTCCTTGGTCTTCTCCTTCACTTTCTTCAAATTCTGTATCTGTGTGACCTTTACCTTCTTTGGATTTTTCCTTCGAGACCTCAAGTTCCCTATCTACAGATTTCCCTCCTCGTGCTTCTTCCACGCAATCTTCCTGCTGACTAACTGTCCCTTCTCCTACCTGGATGTGTGTTGTCCCTACACCTCCTCGGGGGTCTTCCGCAACAATCTTACCCTCACTCTCTGTATCTAATTCCTCACTTTCTATGACCTCAGGTGGAATTTCTCTTGTGCTTGCGTGTGGGGCTTCTTTATCAAGAATTTCTTTGTCAGTTTCCTCAATGTCTCCTTTTACCTTTCCTTGCATTCCCACCTGTTCAGTATCTGATTCAGAGCTAGTATCAGAGATTTCCAGTCGTCTCCTTAATGGTAAATTCTCTGGCTCCACAACCTGACTCGGCTCCGCTTCTCCCCTTCTTGGAGTTTGTCTCGTTCTTGTTTCTTCTGATTTTGACTCCGAACTGGTATCAGATTCTCCCAAATACTCTTCCTCAGGTCTATTTACAGGACTAGGGATTCGAAGAGTATGGCTAGCATTAATCCAATTGTTTACTCTGGCACATTTCACAGCAGTCATCGTGGTCAGAATCACTAGACCTGGTTTTCCCCACCGTGGATCCAGGTAAATTCTTCTTCTATGCACTTTAATCCTTACCCAGTCTCCAGGACTTAAATCATGAGCTGGCTTCTTTTCAAGGGTGGTTGCATCCGATCCTACCTGATGAAATACAGAATGAACGGAATCAGCCAACCCCTTGCAATAATCCAACACGAAGTCATCAGATATAGGCAGTAGTTTGTTGGCAGGAATGAAAACATACCCATAACAATTTCATGGGGGCTCAGGCCAGTATTCCTATCAGGAATCGATCTAATAGTCATGAGCACTAGAGGCAAGACATCAGGCCATTTTAAACCTGTGGCTAAACACATTTTTCCCACTCTGTTTTTAATGGTGCCATTCATCTGTTCCACCACTCCAGAAGCCTCTGGACGATAGGCACAATGTAGTTTCTGTTGTACATTCAATGCTTCACAAATCAATTTTATTATTTCATTCTGAAAATGCTTTCCTCTATCTGATTCAATCGTCACTGGAAAACCAAACCTAGGAATTAATTCTCTCAATCGGAGTTTAGCTACTGTAACCCCGTCACTCCTTCTGGTCGGGTATGCTTCCAACCAGCGTAAAAACAGGCAAAGAACTACTAGAACATACCTTAGCCGATTACATCGGGGCATTTCAATGGAATCAATCTGCATTCTGGTGAAAGGACTTCCCTTCCGTCCTATGGTTCCCAAACTCACCACTGTCTTCCTTCCTGGATTGTATTGCTGACATATAAGGCATCTCTGACAAAGGCTCTACGCTACAAGCCGGAATTTTGCATTATACCAGGTCTGTTTGAAAAGTCTGATCATTGCATCCCTACCCATATGTGCTTGTCCATGGTACATCCGTGCCATGGTAGAGATCATGCTATCAGGCATTACTGGTCTCCCATCACGATAAACCCAAACTCTGTCTGTCTCACGTTGTGCGCATCCTGATTTTATCCACTGCTTCCTTTCCTCTTCTCCTGCCTCTTCCTGTAACTGTCTCACTTCTTCCCAAGTATTCACAGTGTTAGTAAAGAGTAAGGGACATGAGTTAATTTCCTTTTCCCGATTTACTGAATTTTGGTTTCACGCACAGTACTGCGCCATGTCATTCGCAAATTCATTCCCAGCTGACACATAGTCAGTACCCCTTGAGTGGGCTGCGCATTTTACGACAGCAATTTGTTTAGGCAGCTGTATCGCCTCAAGCAATTTGCCAACCACTTCCGCATTCCTTATAGGGGTTCCACTTGATGTCAAGAACCCTCTTTGGGACCAGATCTGCCCAAAATCATGCACCACTCCAAATCCATACTGACTATCAGTAATCACAGTGATTTGCAGATTCTTTCCCAACTTGTTAATGCAAACAATTCAGCAACTTGAGCTGATCTCACTCCTTTCAGGCAAGACGCTTCAAATGCAGCTGCTACAGTACAGACCGCATATGCTGCACTCAAAATTCCTTCTTCCGTTCTCAGACACGACCCATCCACAAAACATCACATAGTCACTTTCTTTCAGAGGCACATCTTTTATATTCGGTCGGGGCTTAGTGCAAAAATCAAGCACTTCCAAACAATTGTGATCCACTTCATCCTTCACTTCCACATTCACAGCATCAGGTAACAATGTTGAGGGACTTACATTAAGACACCTCACAAGGCTCACATTTGTAGCACCCAGAAGGACTTTCTCATATTTAGTTAGACGACTGTACGTCATGAACTGGGTACGGCTCCTTGTTAAAAGGATTGCAACATCATGGGGTACAAATTCCTTCACTCTGTTCCAAACTCTTACAGGTAGGAGCCACTGCTTTCAAACAACCAGGCAATGCTACAGCTACAGGATCTAGTACTGCTGAAAAGTATGCAATTGGTCGTCTCAGTTTTCCATGCTTTTGTACCAACACAGAAAGTGCACACCCTTCTCTCTCGCTGCAACAGAGCTCAGATTCCTTCTCATAGTCAGGCATTCCTAGTGCCGGTGCTTCACACAAACTGTCTCTCAATTGTCTAAATGCCTTCATCTCCTCTTTGTTCAGTTCAAGGGGGTCTTTCACATCACTCTTTGTCAAGCGTACCAGAGTATTTGCAATCAGCGAGAAGTTGCTGATCCACTGACGACAATATCCCACCATTCCAAGAAACATTCTCACCTCTCTTTGAGTCATTGGTGCTCTCATTCCCTTGATTATTCTGATTCTGTCTGCAGTCACTTTCCTCAGGCCTTTCTCAATCTTATGACCTAAGTATTGTACTTCTTTCTTACAAAATTGTAATTTCGATGGGGATACCTTAAGTCCTCCATCCACCAAATGATTCAACAATGCAACTGTGTCCACTACACATGCTTCTCGCGTTTTCGATGCCACCAATAGGTCATCGATGTATTGCACTAGTACTGAACTCTCGGGCATTTTTAAATCTTCCAAAGATCTGTTTAATATCTGATTGAATATCGATGGACTTTCCGTATACCCCTGTGGGATTCAGCACCATGCCAAAGTACGTTCGCCAAACCGGAACGCAAAAATCTGTTGGCTGTCAGGGTGCAATAGGATAGAAAAGAAAGCATGACACAGGTCAATGACTGTGTACCATTCTGCATCGTGGGGAATCTGAAATTGAATCACTGAAGGATTTGGTACAATGGGACTACAAGGTGCAACAATTTTATTCACTTTTCTCAAATCTTGCACTATCCTGAAGGTTCCGTTAGGCTTCTTCAAACCCATAATTGGTGAATTACATGGGCTGCTCATTATTTCTCTCAAAATTCCCTGTTCAATCATTTTGTCTATCACCGGAGTCACTCCTGCAATTATTTCCGGTGTTAATTTATACTGGGGAATGTTTGGGTAGCTCACTCCTTCTTTTACTGTTATTTTCACAGGGTCTACTTTTTTCATCAATCCCATATCTTCTCCCGTGAAATCCCACACTTCAGGTCTCACTGTTTTCTTTAATTCCTGAGGCAATTCCTCTGGGTCAAATACAGCAAATGCCTCAGTGATTTCAGGTTCCAGATTAGCCATTGTCATTCTATACAGTACATCCTCATCAGGAGTTTCAAAAGCTATGCCGCCAGGGGTACAGAAAATCGTACAGTTCCTCTTACACAACAAATCTCTTCCTAATGAATTCGCAGGGCTAGTATCGCACACAACAAATCGATGCATATTGGTGAATTTCCCTATTTTGACTTTTACAGGGTCAGTAAGATAAGTTTGTATCTGTCTATTGGAAACTCCAACTACTTGGATTGTGTCACCCGAGAGAGGAAGATTTTTAATGTCAGCTGATCTAACAGTTGAACGAGTAGCACCAGTATCTACTAGGAAAGTAATGTTCTCGTCATTTATCTTTCCGTCCACAAAAGGTCCTGTCTGGTCTACTTCTAGAGTTGCGCCAAGTACGCACTCCCCTTCCTCTCCTGGGCACCGTCAATTACTCTCTTCTGACTCACTCTCATTGCGCTGCAGCCAATACTGCAAAACAGCACTAGTGCGCGATAGCTTGGTTACCTGTTCCTCGGAGTAGAATCCTGTCTCATTACTGTATCTCTGAGGATTTACGTTCTGTGGAAAAGGTGGCTTTGGCACCTGACACTGTTGGGTAACAACCTGCTGCTGTCGCGGCGGTTGACAACTCACCTCATTCTGCACCTGTGGATTCAATGATGCATTATCTCCATTAGCACTCGGGGGCAATTTACACTCGGATTTCCAATGCCCTAATTTTCCACAATTATGACATGGCCATCTCTTTTTTGCTTCGTCTAAGCTAATTTGTTCCTTTCCCTTTCCAAGATTAGGTTTTTGTCTCACTTGGCCCATGGCATTTGCCTGTTCAATCAGCTGAGCCTCTTGTCTCTCCACTACCTTAAACTGTGCCCACATGGCCTTCTCTTTCAGCTTACGTTGTTTTGCCTCAATTTCATCTCTAAAATATTTTGCATGTCTCAATACTTCATCTATCTTTTTATTTTGCCAATCCAATATATGCTGTTTAATCATTTCGCTTACTTCAAGTCTTAGACCATAATCAAATCGATACACAAAATGACTTAAATCCTTCTCACTCAATTTCTCATCACCACTGTATTGTTTAAAGGCTAACAGCAACCTTTCATAATAGGCATGGACAGATTCTTTAACTTCTTGGAGAGTTCTATCAATTTTTACCCAATCAGTTTCTTTTGGTGGTACTTTGTTTTTCAGAAAAGTAATTACCTGTTCCTACTTTCTCATTACCTCCGGATCAGGGGCTCCCGTTTTAGGATCCCTAGAATATTCTTGAGTAGGCCAACCTACCGTAATTTTAGATTCGGGCCATAGATCTGCTGGTACAATGATGAATAAGACCATTCAAGTCAATCCACAATACTTTGGATAATTTAACAAACCTTTCAACTTGTCGATACCACTCCTTAGCCTTTTCCCTGAGCCTGGGAAAATCATTGGTAAATGATAAAATGTCCTGTCTAGTCCATGAAACATGTTCATAACCTCCTCCTGGAATCTCCCTCATAGGGCATTCCGTGACTACTGTCTCCTTTTCTCTTACCGAAAATGCCGAAAAGGTCTTATCTGTTGTGTCCTCTCTCTTCCGAAACCACCTACTTTTCCATCTGTCTACGTCACCCCATTTTCTTAACAAGGCAATCAATTCTTTAATTTGAGTCAATCTTCCTGAAGTATTCAGATTTTCAATATCTTTTTCAGAGAAATCTACTCTATATGGCTTTTGTAATGATTTTATTTTCTCAAAATCAATGCCCATTTCACTTGCTGTTTCTTCAAGTTTCTCATGCAAACTCCTCGCTCTCCAAGTTATACTTTTGCAAAGAAACATTAGCTCTTCATCCTGATATGCCTTTAATTTTTCAGTTGGAATAGTCCCTACTATTAATTCCTCCAATGTTATCTTTAATTTTGCCACATCTAAAGGTTAAGGTTCTGTATCGTTTCACTGTAAACTCCTTAATCAATCGCTCAGTTCATCAGAAGTGGGACCTACAGGGATTGTTTCATTTCTAACTCGCTCCGTATTTCTTTCTGGGGTCTCTGGTGCTGATTCAGTTGTCATCAGCGTCTTACTTTGTGGAAATATGGATTTTTCTGGTCAGTTATGTCCCCTATCTTGGACCCCAACGGTCCCATGTGCATGTTACAAGTACATGTATGTTTCCCTCCAGTTCCAGTTATAAAGACGCAAACGCATGTGCGTCCACCGTCAACATGTCCTCTGTCAGATCCGCCATGAATAGGCCGGATATTCCATTCCTAAATATGAAAGGCCATCGGCTTTATATGGTTCACTTATGCCACTTTTTCAGTCCAGGCAAGTAGGCCCTGATTCTGTCATCAAAACTCCTTTTGCCTTCTGCCTCTGAAAGCTCCAGCCCGAGCCTGCATCTGTGACCATGAACTTTGTCTCATTCTCTGCGCGGCTCACGAAGCCTGACATCAGCCTACTCTCTGCCAAGAACTGTATTTCACCTTCGAATTATCTGCTTCCCCCTCAGCCGATGCATTCCTGCCTAGTAGTTAAAGTAAACATTCCTCCAGTTACCAAGCAAAAAGGCCCAACTTCTCTGTCCTCATGCAAGTAATTCATAGCCCTGTTACCATGGAATATTCCTACCCCCTCGCATTCAGTGTAGACACTTAGACGCTTGTACACGCACGCACAGTCAGTATAGAATAGATTCTGTCCGAGAGTCCTTCTTTTGTGGATAACATAGTTCTTTAAACATAGGATGTTAGATATGATTTGGGATTAGGTTGACTTGACCCCCCAGACTTCTTGTCTCCACATGTAGAGCTAAATGTCAAGTCCCCGTCACCCCCTAGTTACACGTCAATTACACGTCATGCTGCTGCGCGCGCATCAATGCCAAGTATTATCTTATAGATCCACCTATGTATTACATCATAACCAATCATGTTCCTTTTTTCGCCTTATTACACCCATTTCTGGTTACGCGGACCAAACGTCATTTTCCTTATCAATTGTTACGCCTACTGCATTTACTTCATTGTCATGTATGTACTATAAAAGTCATTTTCTTGTCAATAAAGTATGTACTTCACTTCCTGAACCCCCGTGGTGATGGAACTTGAGGCATCCGATTATAATCGTTTATTGGAATAAAGCCCATTCCGAAACTCTAATATCACGGATTCTGCCTCTCATTTTACTGAGCTATTTTATAATGTTTTTGTATCAAATTCAGTCCCGGTAAAGGAATTTTTATTTACCACATGATGGCGCCCGAACAGGGACACTTTCTCATCTCACGCGCCGGCGGTGCGTTGCAGGCCCGGTCTCCTGCCACAGCTGGACGGACAATAACGCGTACCAGCAGGATTTCCTGTATCTCCCTCCGGTCAAGCGGGGGCGACTGAGACTGCGATCAACACCCAGACGAGGCGGTGAGAAGTGCGAAGTATCCCGACCAGAGCCTAGCTGAGAGAGCAAGATCCGAGGTATACAGAGACCCACCAGTCCGAAGTCAAGCCCAGTGTCCGACGAGTCGAGTCGAGTCGAGTCCGGTCCGGTTCAAGTTCAAGTTACTGAGGCCTTCCGTTTCCGAAGCTACCCGGTGAGTACCATTGCTGGGGAGGCATTTCTGACGTGCACATAGGTTGTGCCGGTCAAGACGGGTTTGGGTACACAAATCCGGTCTGCACTGTTTTAGCAGTGTATCTGTACTGTTTAGCAGTATATCAAGTATTCCGAAGTATTCCGAAGTGTCTAGCTATTGTCTAGTTATTGTCGAGAATTAAGCTTGGTGATTAGTTATGCAGACGATCATCATTGTTGTTTCAGTTAAAGGTTTAATGTTAAATGTTTAAAGTGTTTAAGTATGTTCTGTATATCGTGGTATGAATGACTGTTCATTATCGTGTTTATTGTATTAAGTCTGTTCAAATTCAAGTATCAGGTCAAAATCAAGTATAAGGTTAGTTCTCAATATGCCGCTCTTTTCGAAATTAAGACAGATCACTACCAGAAAAGGGGTTCTCGAAGAAGCCGTCCCTATTCCTCCTAGGGACACTCCAGGGCACTTTATGTATCACAAACATGGCTTAGACGCTATATTATTTCTTGATTTATGGGTAGACTATACCAAGGGATTACCAGAAAGTCAGAGGTGGCCCACAGCGGGGACCTGGGATGCAGAATGCATCATGAAAGTCGAGGAAGAGTTAGGGAAAAGAAAAGTCAGACAGTCACAGAAAGACGCCGTTGAATTATGGCGTAAAGAATCACATAGACGAACAGAAAAAGCACGTAGACAGGAAGAGAAGAGTAAAGAGAATTCCAATAAAGTTCGAGAGAATCTATTAATTGAGGAAGGTATCCGAGTGAAATCAGAACAAGTAGACAGACAAAGAAATGCCCTTGTGAATGGTATGTATCCCCTTCTGGCCGAAGGATTACCTAAGGCTACTCCAGAGATACCGAAAGACTTGCCACCCCCATTATTCCCAATCAAGGTACATCCTAAGGGGCATCCTAGAACCGCAGAAGATGTTTTTCTTTCCTCATATTTAGATGACGCAGCTCCCGAGTATGCTAATTCCGCCCCACGTAGACCGCATACCAGGGAGGTTCAACGCCAAGATCCAGCACCCGTATCCCTACAGCAACAGATCGTGTCACAAGTTCCGACAAGCACATCTGTTTCTGCATCTGTTCCTACAAATACTTCTATAGCTGAGTCCACACCTATAGTTGCTGTGTCACGTTCGACGAATCCTTTTACACCCGACGCCCCAGATGGGGCCGCGGGAGGAGCTACCAATATCTTTTTTACGCCACCCAGAATAAATAAACTTACTTTTCAAGAGTCAGCGCATTCACGTACACCCAAATTCGTAAGTGATCGTACGCTTAAGGAACTTCTTATAGATTGTAGATATGACCCGGTGCCTGGAAAAGAGGACGAAATGACCCTAGCATCATTGCGTATCAGACGAGCCACAGTATATTTAGCGAAGTTACCAGGAATGACTGCGCATCTAGATAATATATATCATTTTGTCCAAACGGGGCGAGATCCAGAATGTATTTACAGAGCCATGGAATACCAGAAAGTAGAGATACAGGGGGAACTGTTACGTTTCCTCATAAACTGTGTGATCAGAAATCAAGACCGACCGGGGGTAGACCCGGAAGCAATGAAAATTCTTACAAGATGGAGCCAGAATATATCGGAAGGGAGACATGATAAACAAAACTGTATAATAGCCATGTGCCGAAAGATCCGTAAAGAAATAGAACGCCTCCACGAAGAGCGATTAGAGGTAGACGAGTTCGAACAAAACGAGGAAGAAGGGTCAGGACTGCCCACAGGACAGTCGGACACCATAGCCTATGTAGGTAAAGGAAGATCTTGTAATAGGAATCAGACTAGATATCATACTGACTCAATACATCCGATATGTCCAGATAATAACAGGAATTTTCAAATACCTAAAATTAATATAAGGTCTAACGAGCATTCGTTCCAAACCGCCGACAAACTACTCCGAGAACGAAGGGGTTATCATTTTCTCGATTCTATGGATGAACAAGATTTAGCGAGGGCAGCTGTCCATTGGGTGGACAGTCCCGGAAAATATAGTGATGATACAGTAGTACGCACATTTTTGAATCTTACCCCAGATGAACAAAGGTTAGCTGGGATTTATATGATTCAACAACTCATTATACTATATCGGAGTCAGCATTCGGACCCTGGTCCCTTGCCTGACATACTGACTGAATTACTTATGAATAAATGGAGAGGTCCAGGTACTGAATTAATTAAAGGAATTCTAGAATCAAGAAAGCAGTATATTCTTTTTGTATGCTCAGAACATGTCTCATTGCCTGTCAAGGAAAGAACGACGTATCACCTGGATAGACAGAATCCCTTACGAGAAGTACACCCAATAAAAGGCGAGGACAATCAGTTTAAACGTGTATTTGTATATACGCCTATATCGAAAATAGAATTGTTAGAAATGAAGAAAGTAGTACCCAGTCATGACAAGGACCCAGCGGGTTTTCACCGAGAAATTAAAGACATGTTACTCATGGGAGAGTATACCTACCCCGACATTATGACAATATTAAAGGTGTTGATGCCTGCTGGCATTTATGAGAAACTCAAGGAAAAAGAGTGGGAGGTAGGTGATCAAAAGATAGAATGGTCAGCATTAGAAGCAGAAGAAAGGGCCCGAGGTCCAGGTTCGGGGCTTGGGGACAAAACTAAAGCACTACCAGGTCTACTAGTACAGGTACTGCCACGTTTATTAACTACGAAAAAGGAAGATTGGGGTACAATTTCAGCCTGTAAGCAGAAGCAAGATGAAGACACTAGCGATTACTATGCCCGATTCGAGAAATGTTTTGGTATAAATAGTGGCATAAAAGCAAGTAGCGAATCATACCCACATCTGTTTGTAACAAAATTAGTAGAAAATGCTCTGCCCCCAGTAAAGAATAGAGTGTTAAAATTCGAGAGTACCTGGCAAGGTAACACTCCAACACAAATGTTACAAATGTTACAGTACCACCACAATAGAATTAAAGAGGAACAAGAACATGAACACAGACGCATGAAAGACACGAAAATGAAAATGCTAGTTTCCCAGACAGTTCCAGCTGAAGGACATAAAAAGGGTATGACACATTCCGATTCAGCAGGACCTGTAAAAGGGACATGCAATTATTGTAAAAAGCCAGGCCATTACGTACATGATTGTCCAGTTTTAAAACATAATATCGCCATAGGTAAAACACAAGAAAGATCACGGCCACTAAGACAAGATCAGAATGAACAAGGAGCTACGCAGCATGCCCAGGCCATGCCAGCCGCACAACAGCCAATACAGTTTGTGCCAGCTGCACCACCGTTGCCTGTTGCTGCCACACAGACAACAACACGACAAATGTATCAGACCGCACAGTATGAATATCCCGAGTATCAGCGTTACGCATGAACAAGCCTAGAGAGGGAAGTTGACTTACCCCTTATTGAAATCCCAGTAGACCAAGAAGGACCTTATGTACATAGTGAATTATTAGGTCAAGATAGAAAATTTCTACTCGATACAGGGGCAAGTCGAACGACCATAAAACGTAGTGAAGTTCCAGGGGCACCCCTCTCAGGCTCACAGAATATTTCCCTTGGTTTTTCAGGAAAACCTATTGTTAATGAAGTGTCACAACCTCTGCCACTTACGATAGGACCTTTGACCCGAACTACAGATTTATTGCTTACTAAATCATGTCCAGAAAACTTGTTAGGAATAAAAACGTTGAAAGCCCTAGGAGCCATAATATGTTGTTCTCCGGAAGGAGTAAGGTTGTTTTTACGTGATTTTAAAGGTCACTATGTATCTAGAGACATGGATCCCCGACTGCAGACTTTACCTACACATCTATGGGCACAAGGCCCTACTGAGGTTGGTTGCATGAATATTACACCATATCGAGTCACACTAAAGGCAGGAGTGGTGCTACCACGAATGCGACAATACAAGTTACCACCAGATGCTGTAACGGCTTTACTACAAATCATTGACGAGCTTATTGCCCAAGGAGTAGTTGTAGAAACAGACTCCAATGTATGTAATTCGCCGATAATTCCGATTCTTAAACGAACAGATCCTACAGCTCCGCCAGTATATCGATTGGTTATTGATCTGCGCGAGTTAAACAAATGCATTGTGCCACAATTCCCTGTGGTCCCAGATATCTCGTCATTACTGACAGCTATTGATTCCGAAGCGACATTCTTCACTGTAATCGATCTCAAGAATGCCTTTTTCAGCGTCCCAATAGATCCGGAAAGTCAATATTTGTTCGGATTTAGTTTAAATGGGCGTAGCTTTAAATTCTCCCGCGCACCTCAAGGATTTACAGAAAGCCCCAGCATCTATAGCCAAGCACTGAAACGAGAACTTGACAGTATCCACATGCCAGTTAACACTGCTCTGCTTCAATATGTCGATGATCTGCTGATCACCGCGAGAAGCGAACCGGAATGTGAAAAAGCATCACTGACAGTTTTACAATTTCTAGCCGAAAAAGGGCACAAGGTGTCCCCTTCTAAGCTGCAATTCTGTGTCCAGCGAGTTATTTATCTTGGACACTCGCTGTCCAAGGAGGGAAGGCAGCTTACACCAGACCGCATTCAGTTGATAGCTAACATGCCAATACCCAAGACACAAAAGGAGGTGCGGGCTTTCATAGGCCTCACTTCATACTGTAGACAGTGGATCCCGCAATATGCATTTCTAGCAAAACCACTCATTCAGTTGACAACCCAGGAGGCAGCCACATCGACTGTTCTCCCTTGGACTCAAGAACATACACAAGCTTTTGAAAGCCTAAAGAAAACTTTATGTCAAGCACCTGTTTTAGCAACACCATGTTACAGAAAACAGTTTACACTCTTTGTTACAGAACGCGAAGGTACTGCCTTGTCAGTACTCACACAGGAACAAGCAGGAGCACACAAACCATGTGCTTATTTTTCTAGTACATTAGATCCCGTAGCTCAGGCTTTGCCTGCCTGTCTGAAATCAGTGGCAGCGACAGCTTTAGCAATCAGACAAAGCGATGCCATAGTGTTAGGACATCCATTGACAGTTCAAGTACCACACGCAGTAGAGGTTCTTGTAAATAGAACACAAACACAACACTTGACCATAGCACGACTTACAGGGTATGAACTTACATTGTTTCAGCCACATATAGAAATCAGACGCTGTAACACATTGAATCCTGCCACACTTTTACCAGTAGTCGGAACAGACCCACTAGCCCATGACTGTATTGAAGTTATTACAATAACAACAAAACCCAGACAAGACTTAACCGATGTCCCATTGTCAGATCCAGACTTGACATTGTATGTAGATGGTTCATGCATGAGAACAAGTACAGGAGAGTTAGTAGCCGCCTACGCAGTCACAACAGATACTGAAGTCATTGAAACTAATCGTATAAATACTTTGTCAGCTCAAGCCGCAGAACTTATCGCTCTGACACAAGCCTGTATTCAAGCCATGAATAAAAAGGTCAACATATACACTGACTCACGTTATGCATTCGGAGTTGTACATGACTTCGGCGTGCTGTGGCGAGAGAGAGGTTATTTAACTTCCCACGGTGCCCACATTCAGCACGGACCCCTCATTCATGCATTATTAGATGCAATACATCTACCCACTAAAATATCAATTATGAAATGTAAGGCCCATACAAAGGTTACTGATATCATTTCCCAAGGCAATGATCTAGCTGACAGAACAGCTAAACTGACTGCTCAAACTCAAACCCCCGATATGACAAAGACAATAGTCCCGACACCGACACATTGTATGACAGTTAAAGATCCTACTCTTGACGTAATTGACATACAGACACATGCTACACCAGACGAAATAAAGAAATGGACTGAATTAGGAGGGATCCAAACGGACCAAGGATGGATGATGAAGGAAAGGTCTGTGTGGTTCCTTCCTGATTCAATGGTCCAAGTTATAATTAACACTATACATAGTCCAGCACATCTAGGAGAAAAAGCTATGCTAGACAGCATTCAACGCATTTGGTTCAATAAACATTTACGAGCAGCAGCAAAACAAAAAGTCCGTACCTGTATGATCTGTTGTCAGTTCAATCCAGGAAAAAGCGTTCCCGTAGAACAGGGTGGATTTCATACTCCTAATCATCCTTTTGAAGTACTCCAGATGGACTATATCCAGATGGAACGATGTCGAGGATTCAAATATGTTCTCGTAGTTGTCTGCGCTCTGTCCCGTTGGACGGAGGCATACCCGGTTTCAGATTACACTGCCCCGACTACTGCCAAACAGTTGGTTCGAGAATTCTTCCCACGATACGGTTTACCACGTGCTGTTTACTCAGATAACGGCCAGCCGTTCTCATCCGAATTAATGAAACACGTTTCACTTCTGTTAGGTTATCAGTGGAAATTCCACTGTGTCCGACACCCCGAGGCAGCAGGTCTCGTAGAAAGACATAATCAGATACTGAAAATCAGATTGTCCAAAATATGCAGAGAGAAAGGTGTCGACTGGGTAGTAGCGTTACCAGTTGCACTCTTTTACATGAGAATGGTAGCACATTCACGAACAGGGCTATCCCCGTATGAGGTGATCTTCGGTAGACCACCGAATATGTGGGGGACGCCTATACCACGAAAAATAACTGATATTGACTGTAATATGCTGACAGATTACTTGGCTTCCTTGATGTCTGCACTACAATCTTCTCGTTCACAGGTAGCTGCAGCCTTTCCCGACAACACTGAGGTGAAACCCCATGACGTTGTTCCGGGTAATCTTGTCTTTGTGAGGAATTTCGACCGAAAGAGTCAGCTGGAGCCCAGGTGGAAAGCACCCAAGTTGGTCCTGTTGACCACAAGGACAGCCGTGAAGATCGAGGGCCGCAAGGGCTGGATTCATTCAAGCCACATCAAGAAATTTCATGGACTATCTTCGGATATAGACATTGTGCCCTGCACTCCCTCACAGACTGATTCAAAACTTCCTTTGGTGGAAAAAACTGAAAGCGAACTTTACAAAGTTAAGTTAAGGCCTAGGACGTCAGACGGTTTGATTGTTTAAGTCCTCCCCTAGGTGAAGCGGTTGAATCTGTCTCTGACATGTATCCTCTAGACCTGAATCATGAACAGTCGCGAAAAATGATGAAACGACAGGCGTATTGTAAATCACTGCGTAGCCACTGCATAGTGACATTATTAATTTTGTTTTTATTGAGTCTTTTAATAATTATTACAAGTATGTTGTTGCACATATATTACCCTATTTCTAGACATGTTTATAATGTTGCTGCCGAACATTCTTTTAGTGACTTACCTCCGCATGAATTGTCTTATAGACTTGCGCTGCGCAATAACACTTTCATTAGTATGTTACATCATTCCCATCAGACTAGTAATGCTACTAATTGTTGGGTGTGTGGCCGACTCCCTCCCTATCAGAATTATGAAGGAGTCCTGCCTTTCTTTCCACATCCATTCACACATAATGGCTCCTGTGGAGCATGGTTCAGTTTAATCAATTCCATAGACTCAGACACAGCAGTTTACCAAGATCATTGGATATGGGGAAACCTGAACCTAGTTTTACTCAAAGTCTGCTACCCTGACAAGGAGGGTCGCCCCAAAAGAACAGGAACTGATCTAGAAAATGAAGTGTATGGATTAGGTAATTTTACACCTAATCCCATGATTCTAAATGTCGTATCCGAAGTTGAGCTAGTCTTACCCACCATGTCAGTATTCCCAGCAAAAGGTGAATTGTGTGTAAGAAAGGTTGGTTCCATACATATGGGCCATAGTAAATGCACTACTATAGTAGAATTCAGTGATCAAGGAAAATCTTCATTTAGAGCTTCTCGCCACTCCTACTTTATATGTGGTCAGACTGCATATATGCGTCTACCTCTAGATTGGGATGGTACCTGCTACATTGCATTCCTTTTGCCACCTGTTTTCCTAGCTCCTCCTGATTATTACAGAAATATTCATTTAGTACACAACAGAGAACGGAGAGATCTCCCCATTGTCGATTACACTGAGACGGCATGGGACAAGTATGTAGATTTTAATAAAGGCATCTTTCCCTATATAGGTACTGTTACTAATAGTAAGCTGATACGTAGATTAACTAGAACCCTTGAAGCAGTAGTGAATGAGACTATTTCCGCCTTAGGCAATTTAACGGAAGAGCAGTCTGCTATGCGGATTGTTGTGCTTCAAAATCGTCTTGTCCTTGACGTCATCCTGGCTGATAGGGGCGGAGCTTGTAGGGTCATCGGATCAAGTTGCTGCGTATTCATACCAGAAAATTCGCCATCTGTATATAAAGCCATCACTCGCCTTCATAAGATTGTAAGCCAGATACACCAGAACCCAGGCACTTGGACTTGGTCCAGTTGGTTTTGGAATGCGGTATCAGCCTGGGGATGGAGAGTTTTATCCTTCCTAGGTATTGGCCTTCTCATACTATTCAGTTGCTGTCTATGTCTACAATGTGGACCAGCAATTTGTGGTCTGTGTGCCACATCGTGCATTCCACATCAAGATTTTCATTCAAGATCCCGGAAGAAGAAAGAAGAACAAATGATGCTATATGAACAGATCAATGGATTGATGAAGATTGATATCTCTTGAAGGGCAAGTAGGGGACAAGGAGGGAATGTGGAAATATGGATTTTTCTGGTCAGTTATGTCCCCTATCTTGGACCCCAACGGTCCCATGTGCATGTTACAAGTACATGTATGTTTCCCTCCAGTTCCAGTTATAAAGACGCAAACGCATGTGCGTCCACCGTCAACATGTCCTCTGTCAGATCCGCCATGAATAGGCCGGATATTCCATTCCTAAATATGAAAGGCCATCGGCTTTATATGGTTCACTTATGCCACTTTTTCAGTCCAGGCAAGTAGGCCCTGATTCTGTCATCAAAACTCCTTTTGCCTTCTGCCTCTGAAAGCTCCAGCCCGAGCCTGCATCTGTGACCATGAACTTTGTCTCATTCTCTGCGCGGCTCACGAAGCCTGACATCAGCCTACTCTCTGCCAAGAACTGTATTTCACCTTCGAATTATCTGCTTCCCCCTCAGCCGATGCATTCCTGCCTAGTAGTTAAAGTAAACATTCCTCCAGTTACCAAGCAAAAAGGCCCAACTTCTCTGTCCTCATGCAAGTAATTCATAGCCCTGTTACCATGGAATATTCCTACCCCCTCGCATTCAGTGTAGACACTTAGACGCTTGTACACGCACGCACAGTCAGTATAGAATAGATTCTGTCCGAGAGTCCTTCTTTTGTGGATAACATAGTTCTTTAAACATAGGATGTTAGATATGATTTGGGATTAGGTTGACTTGACCCCCCAGACTTCTTGTCTCCACATGTAGAGCTAAATGTCAAGTCCCCGTCACCCCCTAGTTACACGTCAATTACACGTCATGCTGCTGCGCGCGCATCAATGCCAAGTATTATCTTATAGATCCACCTATGTATTACATCATAACCAATCATGTTCCTTTTTTCGCCTTATTACACCCATTTCTGGTTACGCGGACCAAACGTCATTTTCCTTATCAATTGTTACGCCTACTGCATTTACTTCATTGTCATGTATGTACTATAAAAGTCATTTTCTTGTCAATAAAGTATGTACTTCACTTCCTGAACCCCCGTGGTGATGGAACTTGAGGCATCCGATTATAATCGTTTATTGGAATAAAGCCCATTCCGAAACTCTAATATCACGGATTCTGCCTCTCATTTTACTGAGCTATTTTATAATGTTTTTGTATCAAATTCAGTCCCGGTAAAGGAATTTTTATTTACCACAACTTGCTGGACTTTGATTCATCGTCAAATTTTTAGGTGTACTTAAACCCGATGTTCCTACCAATTTTCCCCATGCATTCTCTCCGGATCCGCTTCTTTCTGTCTCAATTTGTTTATTACTATGGTAGGGAACTGTTAAACAATGTTCACTATCCTTCTGTTTATCAAAAACAGGCATCACTGGCCCTATGGTTACAGGTACAGTTACGGCATCCATGTTTTTAGTTAACTCTCTAATTTTCTCAGTTAGTTCCAGTGTAGTCCTAGCTAGTTAGGCTGAATTTTCATTTTCAATC
This sequence comes from Triturus cristatus, assembly GCF_964204655.1. Lineage (NCBI taxonomy): Eukaryota > Metazoa > Chordata > Amphibia > Caudata > Salamandridae > Triturus > Triturus cristatus. Next base: position 1,836,371,049 of record NC_140589.1, on the reverse strand, counting down.
CTTACAGGCTGTGCTATTTCAGAGTTTCTAAATGGATTATTTTTCCCTAAATCAGGTGGCGTTTGCTCAGAACTTTTATTTCGCAGGGTTTCTTTTACTGGCGCACTCGGCGTCAGCAACGTAGAATTTGGTTGATACGGGTGAGGATTTTTATAAAACATGTCCTCTAGCACATCATCCTCCTCCTCATTCACCCAATACTTGTAACTTTCTGACCCTGTATGGTTTCTCTTCTCTGTACACTTTCTAACACTTGTCTATTTAGTATTTCTCAATGAAAACATCCCATCCATCATGTTTGCACTCCGCCATCTCCTCATCCTGTCATCATGACTTTAATGCCCACACGGTCTACCAAACATGTAATTATACCTTCTTCCACTCCGCTGCCGTTCTCTTTCATACATCTCTTCCTCCCACTCCGTCAAAGCCTCAAACTGAGTAGGTCTAGGTCTTGGTTCTAACCTCATCATTCTTTCTCTTAAGTTTCTCAATACAGCTAAACTAAACGAACCACTTTCTGGAAACGCTAAGACTCCATCTTCTTTTGTATACTTTGCCCAATTATCTAGCTAAACACATGCATGGTTTCCATATTTTGCTACCATGAAGGATGCAGGCGATTTCGGTGGAGGAAGTATCTGTCCTTCCCTAGTCACAATTGGCTTATCCTTTTTAAATAGGCTTTTAATTTTCCTAAACCATGACTTTTTCTCCTTCTCTCGTGGATCGTAATACATCATTTTTTTACATTTTCTTAGTCCTGTATCACTAGACTTCTCAAATCGCTTCTCTACGACTATTCTGTTTGCTGTCCAATCCCAGCGTGACTCACACTAACGCACCTATCCGGAGCGTCTACGTCACACTGAAATTCTCCAATCCCAGCGTGACTCACACTAACGCACCAATCCTGAGCGTCTACGTCACACTGGCAATTCTCCACTCCTAGCGCCGCTCACACCTTCACACTAATCCGTGAACGCCTTGTTTCCCTACAGCTGGCCAATCCCAGCGCGGTCTCTCTGACGTCAGCTTTTCTCGCTACTCCTGTTTCTGCTGACCCCTCCTTTACAAAATGTATTGGCAAACTTCCCTTACGTTCTCTTCAATCAAACATCTGTTAGTAACGACATAAAAACACCACCATTGCCTGTTTCGCTAAACCAAAGAGATAGTTTTGTTCATTTACACAAGAATTCTGTATTTCCAGTAGGCAGCGCTTACCTCTACCCTACCACAGAATTATTCAGTTTCACCGATAAAGTAGCACTTCCCTCTACCTTACCCTTCTAACAAGCAAAAAGGCTAACCGTTTCTCTGGGGACAAAACACATGTGGAGACTACACTGCTCCTGAGAATTAAGGCCAGAGTTTCACGAGAGAACCTGTTGCTATTTCACCCACGCACTTTCACACAGAAATGTCCCTAACGGTAACACACGACGATGTTACCAACTCGAAACCACAGGGCAACCAGACAATACACCGTGCGACTTCACTTGCCACACGTTTTCCCCGTGTACCTACAGGGCATCCAACTTCCTACATCCCGGAAGTCTTCAAAAACAACATAGAACGCGGCACGACTCAAGATAGAATTTAGAACATAAATCAACAATGAATCAATCATCAATAATCAATAATCACCAAACCAATGCAATAAAACCATCAATCTGCTACCAGAAAAACTGCTCCAGCGGAAAAGGGCAAATTTACATATCCTTCCTGCGCCACAGACCCGACCTCACACTAACTCATTCACAAACGCATTAATTGGTGGGGCCCATAATACCAACATTCATACGTCTCACTCGAATCTGCACACAGGAGGAAAGAAGCGCTGGACATGTGGGTACTTTGTTACCTATAGGAGACAAATCTTAACATTATATACATTATATACATTAGTACCTATAGAATCCTAACTTTAACATCAAGGCACTCCACCATTTGATCGATGCACCAATTAGTTGGACTGGTTGATGGTGATTTAGAACCAGCTAAAACACATTTAAAACTTCGGAACCTTTCAATTAATCAATACCTTATTAAAAGAATCACTGACTCATTTTTGTTAATTAATGCTTGGTTTATCTAATTAATTCACTTTCATTGGCATAGTCAGAATTTTAATCAAATCATAATTTTCAGTGAATCTCTTTAGCACAAATTTACATACAATTATATTTACCTAAAATTTTGACACCGGTGACCATTTCCCGAAAACCCGTCAGCCCTGCATAAATCAATAATCCCTTCTGGTAAAATCGTCCAGTCAAACGCAGGTTAAGACCCAAATAAGTCCGGGAAAGTTCTTTTCGCTCAGCACGATACAGTCGAGGGACCAGACAATCGCGCTATCAAATTGAACTCCACACCAACAGTCCTTTCAAAACCTGAGTGAACTATTCGAATCACTTCAGTTTTAAACTGTGGAATGGTATGTTTATTGTAATTTGCAGTCACTGAAGACACATTGTGATTGTTATTAATGATGTTTGAGCTATTTTACTATGATCTATGTTGTTATTTTAGCCAAAGGTTAAATAGAGTAAACCCGAGACCCTAAATAGAACTCTCATAAGGCAAATATCTCTCGTAATACAGAGTGGGAGCGGAGCTAATCAAATCCTAAATCCCAATCCTTCAGGTAGGAAAGCCATGGGGGGGGGGGTTCTTAACTGTACTCAACACAATTACAGTATTATTAGAGAGTCAACTGAACAGTACAAAATGAACTGTTCTTCGTTTCACAGGTCTCCTTTTCCACAGATCCCAACCCCAAACCCTTCCACTCACTCGTTCACATTGGTTGCCTGCAGTATTTAACAAGCTGCAGTAGTGGTGATGGGAGGTGGGGACCCCTAAGAGCATCGTGTCAGTCCTAAGGAGGATGGATGTCATCGTAGCTTCTTGACAGTAGAATGAGTCCATAAAGTCAACTTCCTTCCATGTGATACCACATCTCTACAATGGCCATTTTAGATGATGCTGTCAGGGCCCTTGCTAATTTGCTGCAAGTTGTAGCTTCAGTTCGTTCTGGGACAGCAGCACAGGCAAGTAAGGTAGCGCAGCTCCAAACTCAGAGGAGGACCGGGAGTCCCATAAGCCCCAGAGCTTTCCAGTATGCAGAGCCGAGATAAACAACTAGAGTAGCGCCAACTCCTCTCAACCCTGTCTCAGTAACCTCAATCTCTGCACCTCCAGTGGTACCGTTAGCCACCCCAGAAAGATATATGTGTGATCCAGCCAAATTCCAAATAGTTCTGACGCAGATTCAATCAATCAATCACAGTCTTATATAGCGTGACTAATTATCCGCGAGGGTTTCAGGCGCTGGGAGGGGGCGAGGGGCTGGGTCTGCGGTTCAGTCAAAGAGCCAGGTCTTGACATCCTTCCTGAATTGCGGCAGTGATGGTGATTGCCTGAGGTCCAAAAGCAGGGAGACCCAGCTCTTTGCAGCAAGGTGGGAGAAGGATCTTCCTCCAGCCGTGGTCCTGCGGATCTGTGGGACGGTGGCCAAGACCACTTGCACTTTATGTTTAAGCCTGTAGGCTTTTCAGATGCCCAGTCTAGGGTGGCTGTCTTGATTTCCTACCTGGGGGAGATGCAGCCAAATGGAGAGACATTGGTTAATCAGGATGACCAAATCTTATATAAATGGAGTGCCTTCAAGAAGGAATTTTGAGAAGTTGTTTGATAGTTTAATAGGTAATCTGCCTCCTTGTCCGCAGACAAAGAAATGCTTGAGTTGTGTCAAGGTAACAAGGAACTCCATGTTTAACCACTTAATTGCAGAGACAGATTCACTTAATCCCAAAAAGAATCGGGAGCCCAACTCCATTCTTAAACTTTTCAGTCCATGCCGTGCAGGAACTGTTTTTGGCGTTCCCAGTGCAGTGCCCATTTTCAGGGCACCGCCGTGGGAGAATCAAAACAAAAGCCTGCCAGATACGAGTTACACTCGTAATCTTGAAGGCTGTCTGACCACTGCTTTCCGCCAGACACGAGTTACACTTGTAATCTTGCAGGCGGTCTGACCACGGCTTTGGCAGTGCGGTGGCGGGGCGCACTAGTCGCTGCATCGCCAAAGTCGTGATCAGGCACTTAGTGTAGATTGTTCGAGGTGTCCCCACATAAATTGGTTAAAACAGCAGTAACAGGCTGAGTGCTGGTAAAGCTTTAGGATAGTTTGCAGCATGGCTTGTTTGAAATCTATTATTATTGTATTTGGGGAGTAGTTGTTTGCTTTAAATTTGATGTGGTTTTGTAGTTTGTAGTAAGTGCTACTTTGTTTATTAGGTAGTACGGCGTGCATGAATGGTATGTTTTGATATTCACCATGTATGGTGTATATCGGAGTGCATGGTTTGCGTCACATTCTGAATGTCCCATCCACCATCCATGTTTGGCATTAGCTTAGTTTTAGTTTAAAAAATATATATTTGTATTAACAGTTATATTGCTATAATTAAAGATACATAAAAAAAGTCATCATTTTACCCTGATTTACACCCCGACAAACCCCCACGCCCCCATGCTACACATTTACAAAGTGGAATGGCATGGTGAGCAAAAAAACGATGGATTTAGGCCCGGATCTCTGTACTGGGGTGAATGTATGACATTGTTCGGCATTCTGTCCATCAATTGTTCTTTTTGCATTTGTCACCCCGAGTGGGACGGGTATGCCCAGACGTGGGTCCCGTGCTCTCCATGCCACTGGAGTCAAGCTATCCTTGCTGATGAGGGCTGAAAGCCCGAGACCAGTCCTAGGATGCTTGTTTCCAGTCCAGGGAGGACCTGGCCTGGCAGTTCGGGCTGGACTGTTCCCATTGGGCGCAGGGTCAAGACTGATTTGCATATGGCTGGGTCCAAATTGGAATGGCATGGTGAGCAAAAAATAAATGGATTTAGGCCCGGATCTCTGTACTGGGGTGAATGTATGACATTGTTCTGCATTTTGTCCATCAATTGTTCTTTTTACACATTTACAAACAATCATTTTCATAATAGTGGTACATATCATATTACTAAATTAATAACACACTACACATAGGGCGGAGAATAAGACGTCAGGACCTTTATATCTAGGTAAAAACCAAATTCTGCAAAGTGCATGGTGCGTGACTATCTCTATTCCTTGAGTCTAGGAACAGGGGCCTCCACCTCCTAAGACACTTCCTTTTACTACGGACCCCTGTTCTTAAAAAGATTGCTTTTTCCAAGTTGCAAGTTGCCGGGTTAACCATTGTTGAAAAACTGGTGGTTTCTTATCTAGCTATGCATAATCAAAAAATGGTCATGGTGATAAAAACCAGTTCCCTTCCTCTTGAAAATCTTTTGCCAACTGCAACTCCCAAAAGTATCACAGCGGGGGGTCAGGGATACTTGAATATTTAATTTAGAATAAAAAAATTCTGTAATCTGGCTTTTGATGGACGTTAACAACATGCAGGTGGCAAAAATATGTACAATATCAGCCCCCTCTTAGTTGACACCTGGGGCATCATGAGCCTTTGCCGTCCCCCCGTTTAATAATCCTACTGGGTGTGTAGTAAAGATTAAAACAGGTTTTATAATACTGTACAAACAACTTTGAAGATAAAAATGTTGTTTAAGCAAGAGAAAAGGATTCCCGAAAACTAGATTCAGAGATAGCCAGTTGCTCTTGCCACTTCAGAGAGTGTTTATTTATATCATCCTGCATTCGTTTATTGAGAAGGGACTAAATAAATCCGATGGAGGGTTTGTGCCCAGCTACCAGAGCACCAACCAGATCACACCTTTGAAAACCAATCGGGCCCCCTCCCTTGCGGCATAACAAATCCCTGACCTGGAGGTATTTAAAGAAATCTTTCTGGCTGATATCGAATTCATTCCTACTCTTGGAACGACCTTACACCCGGGGGGTGAAAAAAAAGTCCACCTTATTTAGGCAGCTTTTCTCCCACGTAAGGTATATTGATCCCAAAAATGTCTGCCAAGTACTTATTATTACTTAACGGGGTGTAAAAATGTAATCTCCCCAAGTTCGTTAGTTTAAGAACCATTAAACACACTCTAAAAGTGTTCAATAATATCTTAAAACGAATTCTCTTGAAGTAGTTGAGCTCCATTTGCATCCATAGGTTTCCCCACACCACTTCACCTATCAATTGCTCAAATGGGATGGGGAAGTGCTCACCTCCTGGTTGCGAGGATGGTTTTTCTTGGAGCAGGGGGTCCTAAATTCTGCAGAATAGAGGCCCAATAATATAGCTTTAAGTTTGGTAGCTGCAGTCCACCTCTATCTTTAGGGAGGGTCAGGGATTTGAAGGCTCTTCTCTGTTCTGCATATGCCCAAACAAATCGGGAGACATTATTGACCAAAATTACAGTTTTTCCCTGTTTAGCGAATAGTCCGAGATATGCCCGAACTCACCCGCCTCCTTCTCTATCTCAACCAGTGCTGTCGATTGCTCGGGTGTGACTAGGGCTATATCGTCAGCATAAGCAAGCGTTTTTGTCTCCCACTACAGACCAAGGGGGGAATGCTGACATTGAGCTAGAGCCTGCGAATAAATGGATCTATGTAGAGGGCGAATAAGAGTGGGGAGCATGGGCACCCCTGTCTTGCACCCCTTGAGATCTCGAATGGTTCCGACAGCTCCCCTGCCACTAACACCCTCGCTTCAGGTTTAAAATATAGGGCCTTAATAGCTAGCTGAAACTCTGGTCCTATGTTTACCCTCTCTAGCACCTCCCACAGATAGTACCAAGAAACCCTATCAAAAGCTTTCGCTGCATACAGCAGGATCAAAGCCATAGGGTCTCCCATTGCCTGGGCTGCATCAAATAGAGTGATTACCTGTCTGATGCGGTCCGGGGTGCTTCTCCCGGGTATAAACCCAAGTTGCTACCTGGTTACTACATTGCTGATCACGGGGGACAGTCGAGAAGCGAGGATCTTTGAGTATATTTAATCGTCCCCATTAATCAAGGTAATTGGTCTATAGGACCCGAGTTCTGTTGCCATTTTTTTAAAAGAAAGACCACAATCTTGGCTTGCCACCACGAGGGTGGGGGGGGGGTTGTTTCCTTTGAAAATATGAGTGAACAGACTGGTTAGTCAGTCTCTCCGTTCTGGCCTGCATACCCTATAACATTCTGCAGGGATGCCCTCGACCCTTCCGGCCTTCCCAGCAGCCAGCAAAGAGATAGCAGTTAAAATCTCCCCCCTCTGGACCCTGTTGCTGCTCCTTGCCAAATTTCGGGAGTTGCATTGAATCCACAAAATTACTTATATCCATGTCCTCCACTTTGCTGGTTTCTAAATATAATTTTAAATGCCAGCTTTATTCCTGCCGGGTCAGATATAATACCTTGTCCTGGGTCCCGTATTTCGTTGACTTCATTTTGGCCACCCTTTTGTTTTGCCCTTATGGCAAGAGTATGTCCGACTTGCTCACTACATTCGTAGGCTTGCTCCCTCCAGACTGTAAATTTATCTGCTATTTCTCTGTCATAATCTCATTAATGGCCGCCTTTACTATCATGACCCCCATCTGAGCCTCTTGATTATTCTTCCCCTGTTGCGTAGCACTTATTAATTTCTTCTCTTCCAGTGCTAGGGTAGTATATATCTCCTGCATTCTCCGTTTCTCCTTCTTCACCCACGTTAAGGCAAACTGGATGGTTTCTCTCCGAATCCCCACTTTCAATGCGTCCCACACAAATTCCAGGGAGGTGCTGCCTAATTTTCCCTTTGAAATAGCGGTATCAAGTTCCTTATGTGGCATAAGTAATTGCTGTTAATTACTAATGCTCGCGCAAGGCTCGAATTATTGCCTTTTTTAGGACACTCTCCCTTTTTAATTACCAATACAAGGGGATTATGATCAGACATGACCGGGGGATAAACCTCAATATCGCAATCTTGAAGTATAGACTGCGATGCAAAGAAAAAATCTAATTGAGCGTGTGACTGGTGAGGAATAGAAAAAAAGGTATAACCCAATTTGTTAGGCCTCTTGACTTGCCAAACATCCATTAGGATGTGATCTTTACAAAGGCTTATTAACGATTGAAAAATGTTGGGTTTCCTTCCACAATATTTATACTGTTACTCGCACGACCAGTTAATGGATAGGTTAATATTTAAGTACCCACACAGAACTAAGGGAATTGGCCGAGATACCAATTAATTAGTCAGCCAATCATATATCCCTGGGTCATCTGAAAAAGGTCCATATATTGACCACAAGGTAAATCTACTAGCGGGGGAACGAAATTCAGTAATGACCCATCTTCCAAGTCTATCTATACACGTATGCGTGAAGAACTGGATAAAATTAATTTTAGCTAAGACTGCCACCCCACAGGTCTATATGCCAATTTAAATCCCAGTGTATCCAATAATGACAACTGAGCTCCCTCAATGTGTGTCTCCTGGAGACAGATAATGTCGGCCTCTAGGGCTTGTAGTTCTAGAGTTACCTTGGCCCTCTTTTTTTATTGTTAAGCCCGCAAATTTTCACGGAGGCTATTCTTAAATTACTCATCACCTCCCTTCTTTAGATTCCTTTTAGGGACTTCGTACCCACCATTTTGACGCTGACCATCCAGAAGGATCATCCTTCCCTTTATTCCCCCTCTCCCTCTCATAAATCTGTACCATTTGTCCCCTTGTGTAGCATCCACCCGGATCCACCGCCCGTGCCCCCTACCTCCTACCCTCACCCACCCCCCCACCAAATGAGCAATCAGGCGACAAGCCTGAATGATGGCGCCAGTAAAAGCATGCGTCCCATTGTCACCTTCCTAACGTGACCCCCATAAGAAAAGGATTATTGCAGAACAAAAACGCCACAGACAGTCATAATATCCAACGTTCAAAAAATAAAAAATACTTTCGTCTAGCTTAACAACCTATTTCCTAGTTTGAAGTCCAGCAAAGGGGACCTGTTACAACCTGAAATTAAATGTCTACAGTCTTGCTGCTGGACCCCTACTAATTTCTGTGAGGAACACCTGGTCCCAAATCTCGGATGTAAAGCTACGGGTACGTCCTTTATATATATATCACTTTCGGACGGGCTGGGTACTGCAAATAGACTTCAGCCCCAATTTGCTGGAATGGATTAAACAATTGCTGCATCCTTTATCATCTCTCTACCGTGGAATGTGCGAAATCAGGTCTTGCAAAAAATGTGACACCATCAAACTCTTTTCTCGCATTAGGTCGGGCTTGTTCGAATATTTCTTGGAGCAGCAAGAAGTTCCCAAACTAGATCATGATGGCCCTAGGTCTTTCCACTTCATTAGGGTGCATTTTCCTTAACATTAAGGAAAATCTATGGGCACGTTGCATCTCTGCCTCCAAATCCCACTTTACTTTTTCTGGGAAGGCACCCCTAACGACTTAATAATATATGCCCTGGTGGCCGTGCCTTCAACCCCCTCATGGACTCAAAAAAATCTCAGGTTATTGCGTATCTGTCTGTTCTCTTGATCTTCAAGTTTTCAGAGGACATCATCTATAGCTGCTTCATGCGAGGATTCCTGTAGTTTCAGAGCGATGACTTCCGTTTCCAGGCTTTCAGTTTGTTCCTCCACCATTGTGATTCTGCCAGAGATTTCTGAGAAAATGTTGTTCATCTTTTTGATAATACTGTGCAGTTTTTTTGTGGCTAATCTAGCCCGGCGGCTTGAGTTTCTAGCTTCTTCCCATACCAGTTTGACTGTTTGGAGAATTACTGCCAACGATCCTTCAATGGTGGTGGGTTGCAGGGGCATGACCGCATCTGCGTCATTAAGATCTTTTAGGGTGCCTCAATAAGGAAACGCTAGTTACTGGCACCACAGCAGGAGAACTTGCAATCACTCCATGCCAGGGTCGGGCCATCACAGAGAAGCTTCCAACATCTACAGCTAAATCCCCTGACATTGGGGAGAAGTTCTTCTCACTCATGGAAGAATCCGACCTGTCTAACATGGAGGAATCATCGTCTTCCCTATGTGATGAGCAAGCCTCAGATTCTTCCTCCAGTGAGGCTATGGAGAACAACACCTGTCTAACCCAACTGAGAGTTTTGGTGAAGGGCGAGCGGAGGAAAAAAAGAAGAAGAATAAAAAGGAAGCCGGAGGTGAAGATTCTAACACCAGCAGGAAAGAGGCCTCTACAGAAAACCTACATTGGGACTATTCTGCAACACAGCTGGCCTTCTCCGGCATTAGCTTAGTTTTAATAAGTTATCTGCTGTAGAAAATATTAAGATACGTTTAATATTGTTAATGTTATCATTGAAAATGAACAGTTTGTCATTATGTGTTGTGGCTAAGTGTTCAGGAATTTGGATAGCTTGGTATCTTTTGGGGCAGAAGAGGTATTACTCGTACATTTTTAGTTTGTGCTATTAGGTGTTTTAAGTTGGGTATTGCTGGTATCTGTGCAGTCATAAGTTCACGGACTTTAGGGAGCATATCTTTTAGTATTTTAGTTGTGGGCTCTTGGGAGCTTAGACTCTCCTCTCTTAAGTCTTGTCAGACATGCTTTAATTCCGATCTCAGTGACATTTGGGGTGTGTTCGTATTCCCTTACATTAGTAACAATGTCGTCTTTTTAGTGGCCCTCCCATAGTAAGCATTAGAGTAATATTTTGTACATTTCCAATTGATAGTCTCTGTGCTTGCACTTTTCTGGCTGTAAGTGTAGCCCATGTAAGAGAGTAATTGTTTCCTTTTCTGTGATAGGATCTATCTTGCTTTTTCTGTCATTATGTCTGAAAATAGTGTAATAATACAAAGAATTAAAGGCCTCATTACGATGTCAGTCGAAAAGCATTCCGAACGACTCGGTCCCTGGATGGTTTCTGACCGAATCGGATTCAGAGAGTCTGACTGACTGATTACGATGTGTCCGAACACCATTCGGTCAGACTCTATTGACTTCAATGGGAGCCTGTGTCCTGACCGACAACACGGGCTCCCATTGAAAAATAGGGTGGGTGCAAAAAAACGTGCACCCTGTGGTGGGCACCGCTTGGTGCCTGCCACACCTTGCATGGTTGGAAACAGGAGACCCATGGGTACCCTCACGGGCCCCAACCAGAGGCCTCCGGATGAAGGGGGGCCTGCTACAGGCCCCCAAAGTCAGGTTCCAACAGCTGATCCATATCGCACAGACCAATTTGGAAAGGCTGTCCGAATCCGACAGCATAATCACTTGGCTGGAAACGCGGTTCGTAGGGACACACGAGTCGGCTCCGACCAACTCGGTGTCTCCGAATGGCGTTCGTGTGAGCAGGAAACGAGTCGGACAGTCTAAACAGTTTCCAACCATCGTAATCAGTCGATCGGAAATGTTTCTGACTCGGTCGGAAACAAGGCTTCTGACATGGATTCGGACGAACCGAATGTGGTTCGGAGCCTTTCCGACCGACATCATAATCGGCCAATTAATGTTTACAATTTATTATATATTATTTATTGACATGCAAAATTATGGTACTCAATTCCTATTTTATACTTACATATATGTTCTGGCTGTAAATTGCAGCCTTTATTTTCAGGTTTTCCATTGGGGTGTTGTAACGTGGGTCAGGTGGTTTCAATTCTGTTGGGTAAAAATTACTTTAGGTTTCATTTTGTTGATAGGTGGTAGGGGCTGAGGGAGTTTAATTTTATTCTTAGGGTGAATTGGCATTTAGTAATTTTTTTAATTAGCTTAATTTGTGTGTGTCTTTCTACTGGTATGTGATTGATGTTGTTTTTCCATAGATTACTAGGTAACTAACACGCTACTTGCTCATAGACGCTACTCGCTTGACACTTTGATGTTTTTTTTTAAATTAGTCAATTATTGTTTTTAACACATTGCATTGTATTCTGTGTATTCTGTGTGACACCTTAGCTCCGCTTACCCGCATTGTATTCTGTGTATTCTGTGTGACACCTTAGCTCCGCTTACCCGCATTTTAAAACAATATTACATTGGAACTCTTTGCTCCTACTCTTTGTTGCTATTATCCACAACCGCTATTTGCACATTCAAGCATCTAAACATGGCGCTGTCATAATCGACTTCAGTTCCCTTCAGCGTCACATGGTTCGCCTTCTCGGACCTATCAGCTTGCTCCAGCTAATATTTAATGCAATGCAAGCGAGCATTTCGTAGGTAACTAACACGCTACTTGCTCATAGACGCTACTCGCTTGACACTTTTTGATTTTTTCTTAAATTAGTCAATTATTGTTTTTAACACATTGCATTGTATTCTGTGTGGTAACTAACTAGATAGTGTTGTAAATCTAGGCTAGACACTGACACACTGTACACAGAGATGTTTTAATGCATGGGTAAACTGGGCAATTCCCTGCTCCCCCTCTACGGGGCCCCTGGTGATGTGAACTTTTCCTTCTATCACACTTTTGTATATTTCTCTATCACAACATTTAACATATAATTCAATATTGTTTGGCATCACAGGGCTTAATTTATTGAAAAATGGGTCTTAAAATTCGAAATAGTTCTGAACAAGGGCCCTCAAAATATTTGTTGGCCATGGCCCCTAAAATCCTTAAGATGACAATAACTGTAGGGGGTGAAATTTATATTAAGAGAAAGAGCAGGAGGCTGGAGGGGAGGAAAAATTAACAGAACTTCACAATTTTCCTAGCTCTTAGTCCTTGATAACTGATGTACCATAAGTGTCCTCCTGCCAAATGGAGATCCACAGAGGGTTTTGGTTGGCCTCTAATAGCAAGAAGAGGAGAATGTGGGAAGAGAGGAAAAGACCAAAGTCCCGTGGACCCACTTTCATCCAAAGTAGTGAAAGGAAAATTCATTACATGGCTCTGTAGGATGTAAATTAATAGGGCTAATGGCCCCAATCAGAGGCGGGCATTAATGGGACATCTGCTAAAAATTAGCCCCTTGTTTCTCTTGCCTCATTTAGAAGTGGTGGTACTGCTGTGTTTTTGCTGTTGAAAGCACCATCATGATGTACCAGTGCTACAGGCCTGCTGATTCCATGGCATAAGGTCTGTCGTTTTTGAGGTGGGCCTGACAGTGCTGTTATTACCACTTCTTGGTTTTTAGTGGGTACTAATTTTATTCATCTTGGGCCCGATTCACAGACCTAACTTAAGACAAGATCCTAAACTTACTACCATTTACTCATTTTGGTATTCACAGAAGGCACATACTCGTCGATGAGTAAGTGCCTTCTGTGAATACCAAAATGAGTAAGTGCACTTACTCATTTTGGTATTCACAGAAGGCACTTACTCATCAATGAGTATGTGCTTTCTGTGAATACCAAAATGAGTAAGTGCCTTCTGTGAATACCAAAATGGTAGTAAGTTTAGGATTTTGTCTTAAGTTAGTTCTGTGAATCGGGCCCGGTGTTTCGAAGCAGTGGCTGGTGAATTTTCAAAGTGATTTGGTGTAAACAGCTGGCCCATTCTGAGCCGAGCGAGCCCAACCAACCTTCTGGTGAATGAGAGGTCCCCTTCCAAGAAAGCAGGAAAAAAGGGTCAAATTATATATTGTACAACACAGAGTTTCAAATACAGTGGCTAAAATGCAGGAGGGAGCACCTATGAAATATTTTAAGGCTTGAGGGTCTGCCCCAAACCCACAAGCATTATTTCTCTGCATATCTGCTTATTAGGAACAGTTTGCACTCCTCAGAAGGAGCAGGTCCTTGTGCCAGCCACCCCTGCGACAGTCTCTTGTCCAGCTTGCCCACAGTCCGCAACACTCTACTGCCTGTCTGCCTGCTGCCCTCTGTTTGTGCCTCCTCTGCTTGTTTTTCTGCTCCTTGTTCTGCCTTTCTGCTCATTTTCTGCTCTCTGTTCTGCCTTTTCTGCTTGTTTTCTGCCCTTTATTTTGCCTTTTCTGCTCGTTTTCTGCCGTGTACTTTGCCGTTTTCTGCTTGTTTCTTTCCTCTTACCACCATTTCCCTCCTTCCGCTACCTATCGCCCGACCTCCCTGAGAACCTACTTAATGGAGGTTGCAGCGTGACCCCATTGAGCAGGTACTTGTGCCAGCTCCCCCTGTGACAGTCTCTTGTCCAGCTTGCCCGCAGTTTGCAACCCTCTACTGCCTGTCTGCCTGCTGCCCTCTGTTTGGGCCTCCTCTGCTCGTTTTCTGCTCTCTGTTCTGTCTTTTCTGCTCATTCCTGTGCCCTACAGTTTTCCTTTTCTGCTCATTTTTCTGCACACTCTTTTGCTTTTTGGCTCGTTTTCTGCTCTCTGTTCTGCCTTTTTCTGCCCGTTTTCGGGTCTCTGTTCTGCCTTTTCTGCTCGTTTTCTGCCCTGTACTTTGCATATTTCTGCTTGTTTCTTTCCTCTTACCGGTGTTTCCCTCCTTCCGCCACCTAGCACCCCGACCTCCCTGAAGACCTACTTAAAAGAGGTTGCAGTGTAACACCATTGAGCAGGTCCTTGTGCCAGCACCCCCTGCGACAGTCTCTTGTCCAGCTTGCCCGCAGTACGCAACCCTCTACTGCATGTCTGTCTGCTGCCCTCTGTTTGTCCCTCCTCTGCTCGTTTTTCTGTTTTCTGTTCCGCCTTTCCTGCTCATTTCTCTGCCCTTTATTTTGCCTTTACTGCTCATTTTTCTGCTCACTGTTTTGCCTTTCTGCTCGTTTTCTGCTCTCTATTCTGCCTTTTTTCTGCTCATTTTTCTGCCCTCTATTTTACCTTCTATGCTTGTTTTCTGCCCTTTAATGTGCCTTTTCTGCTACTTTTCTTCCTTGTACTTTGCCTTTTTTCTGCTTGTTTGGTTCCTCTTCTCGCTGTTTTCCCCTTCCGCCACATAGTGCCCGCCCTCCCCGGGACCTACTTAATAGCGGATGCAGCGTGACTTCATTGAGCAGGTCCTTGTGCCAGCTCTTCCTGTGACAGTCTCTTGTCTAGCTTGCCCGCAGTCCACTACCCTCTGCTACTTGCCTACCTGCTGCCCTCTGTTTGTGCCTCCTCTGCTGGTTTTTTTGCTCTCTGTTCTGCCTTTTCTGATTGTTTCTCTGCCCGCTACCTCAGTTTCTCTGACAGAGACATCGCACCCACACACCCAGGTAACCCTAGGGGTGACAGCGCTGAGCTGTAAAAATGCTGATTGATTGCCCGCATTGTATTGACTTGTGCTTGTTTTTAGGTTAGCGTGCCTCGCTAATCCCTCTGGTGCCCCCACCCGCTTCCCGCCGCTGCTCCATCGCGGCCCGCCCCCTTTTTACCTTCTGTACCCGATTGGCCGCCCCGCTCCCGCCTCCCAGCTGCTCCACCCTCCCACTTCGCCTCATATGGAGCACGCGCGGACGCGCAGCGTTAACGTGCAGCGGGCGTGCCGAATGTGCGCCGAAGGCGTGCCAAAGGCAAGCCCGTCTGCGCCCGTCCGCGCCTGGACCGCGCCCAGCTCCAGGACCCCTGGCCCCCGAGGATGCCAGCCCACATGACAGACATTAGACACTGCCACCCTCAACGCTCTCAACGCCGGACGAAACCCCGCTTGCTACCGAGCCACCCCGAAACGCGCCCACGGACCCTTCATCTGCCAAACCTGCAAGTTCTCCTGCCTCCGGACCTGCACCGCACCCGCCAAGCCGAACCCCAGCAACAACCACCTCAAGTGCATCCTGCTCAACACCCGCTCCGTCCAAAGACACACCGTCGAACTCTGGAACCTCCTCGACACAACATCGCCAGACGTCGCCTTCCTCACAGAAACCTGGATGAACGCCTCCTCAGCCCCCGACATCGCCATAGCCATCCCAGACGGATACAAGATCACCCGGAGGGACCGCGTCAACCAGACCGGAGGAGGCATCGCCATCGTACACAAAAACACCATCCACACATGACCAACTCCGACGACACCTTCACCGCCGCCGAGCACCTCCACTTCCAGATACACACCGACCCAAAGTCCACCCTCAGAGGCACCCTCATCTACAGACCCCCGGGACCACGCACACAATTCGGCGAAGACATCGCAGACATCATCAGCCCGCACGCCCTCCCCTCTGCTGACTATATCCTCCTAGGGGACCTCAACTTCCACCTGGAGAACAACAAGGACTGCAACACCACCACCCTACTGGACAACCTCTCCAACCTCGGACTCAAGCAACTGGTGAACACCCCCACCCACTCCGCCGGCCACACGCTTGACCCCGTCTTCTCTGCCAGCAAGCACGTCTCCTTCAGCCACTCCACCGAACTCCACTGGACTGACCACAGCTGCGTCCACTTCAACTTCAGAAAAACCACGACCCACCACCACCCGCAACAGGCTCCTTGCAGGAGCTGGAGCAAGATCACCACCGAGCAGCTCACCACCTCCCTGAGCCAGAACCCTCCCGCCAGCACAACGGACCCCAACGAAGCAGCCAGCAACCTCACACAGTGGCTGACCACCTGCGCCAACGACTTCGCACCACTGAAGAACCCTCCCAGCAGACCCGGCAGCAAGAAAGCCCCCTGGTTCACCAACGAACTCAAGGACTCCAAGAAGAACTGCCGCACCCTCGAGAAAGCCTGGCGCCACAACCAGACCACAGACAGCATGACCGCCCTCACGCACGCCACCCGCAAGCACCACCAGCTGATCCGCACCACCAAGAAGACAGCATTCAAAGAAAGACTGGACAACAACGCCCACAACAGCAAGGAACTCTTCAGCATCATCAAAGAGCTCTCCAACCCCAGCGCCGGAAACAACAGCATCACTCCTTCACAAGACCTCTGCGACTCACTCGCCTCATTCTTCCACCGCAAGATCGCCGACATACACAACAGCTGCGGCGCTCCAACCACACACCCAACCACCGAACCAACGCCCCCCCACCGCCACCCTCTGCGCCTGGACCTCGGTCAGCACCGAAGACACCACCCGCACGATGAACACCATCCACTCCGGATCTCCAACCGACCCCTGCCCCCACCACGTCTTCAACAAGGCCGACTCCATCATCGCACCCTAACTCCGGGACATCATCAACACCTCCTTCCACACCGCCACCTTCCCAGAGAGCTGGAAGCACGCAGAGCTCAACGCCCTCCTGAAGAAACCAACAGCGGACCCCACCGACCTCAAAAACTTCCGCCCCATCTCGCTTCTCCCGTTTCCTGCCAAAGTCATTGAGAAGACCGTCAACAGACAGCTTGCCGCCTTCCTCGAGACAAACGGATCCCTCGACCCCTCGCAGTCCGGTTTTCGAGCAAACCACAGCACCGAGACCGCACTGATCGCAGCCACCGATGACATCAGATCCCTGCTCGACAACGGCGAAACAGCGGCCCTCATCCTCCTGGACCTCTCTGCAGCATTCGACACTGTCTGCCACCGCACCCTAGTACAGCGCCTCAGCAACATCGGGATCCAAGAGAAGGCACTGAAGTGGATCAATTCGTTCCTCGCCAAAAGAACTCAGAGAGTCCGCCTCCCCCCGTTCAGATCCGACGCCACCGAAGTCATCTGCGGCGTACCACAGGGGTCATCGCTCAGCCCCACCCTCTTCAACATCTACATGAGCCCCCTCGCAGCCATCGCACGGCAACACAACCTCAACATCATCTCCTACGCTGACGACACCCAGCTGATCCTCTCCCTCACCAACGACCCCGCCACCGCCAGAACCAGCCTCCAGGAGGGGATGAAAGACGTCGCTGAATGGATGAAGAACAGCCGGCTGAAGCTGAACTCAGACAAGACTGAAGTCCTCATCCTGGGATCATCGCCCTCCGCCCGGGACGACTCCTGGTGGCCCCCTGCCCTGGGCACCACTCCCGAGCCAACGGACCACGCACGCAACCTGGGCTTCATCCTGGACTTCTCCCTCTCGATGACCAGACAAGTCAACGCCGTCTCATCATCATGCTTCAACACCCTGCGCATGCTCCGCAAGATCTTCCGATGGATCCCCATCGAAACCAGGAGGACGGTCACCCAGGCACTCGTCACCAGCCGACTGGACTACGGGAACACCCTCTACGCCGGAACCACAGCCAAACTTCAGAAGAGACTCCAATGCATCCAGAACACCTCCGCACAACTCATCCTGGACATCCCCCGTCACAGCCACATCTCCGGCCACCTGAGAGACCTGCACTGGCTCCCCGTCAGCAAGAGGATCACGTTCAGGCTCCTCACCCACGCACACAAAGCTCTCCATGACCTGGGCCCCATCTACCTCAACAACCGCCTGACCTTCTACACGCCCACCCGCCAGCTACGATCAACCAGCCTCGCCCTCGCCACCGTACCGCGCATCCGCAGAGCCACCGCCGGAGGAAGATCCTTCTCCTACCTGGCAGCTAAGACGTGGAACTCCCTCCCCATCCACCTTCAGCTGACCAAGGGCCATCTCTCCTTCAGGAAGCAACTCAAGACCTGGCTGTTCGAGCAGTAGCGGACCCCTCTCCCCCAGCGCCTTGAGACCCTCCGGGTGAGCAGAGCGCTATACAAATGCTATGATTGATTGATTGAGCTGTAAAAATGCTGATTGATTGACAGAAACATTGGAAGCAGAGCAAACACATATTTGTGCCACAGAAGAAGCAGTGCAAATCTGAGACAGTGTGCCCATTATTGTGTCTATGCTGTCTACAAGATTAATGTGCCAGGAAGTAGAATACCATCAGAATTTCCAAAAGTATATGCCAGGATGATACTAAAAAAACAAACCATAGTGTTACTAAACTATTCCAGGGTGGCATTAGTAATGTGCTCAGTTTGTCATCCTGTCAGAGCACTTCTTCTATATTGCTAAGATATATCAGTTCTGTTTAATGTGCCTGTTGTCGGTGTGTCTAAAGCTGAAAAAAGATCAGGGTTACTGCATGTAACAGGAATTCTCAAATAAACCAATGCTGGTTCTTGTGCTGGCAGACTGATTACCATTGCATTAACCTGTAAAGTCCATATGGCCATGCTAATCTATAGACGGTCCCTGTCAGACCTCATTTGGGGAGGGCAAGCAGTGGCTACTGGCCCGCAACTATGGTGGTTGAAGAGCTTTGCCTCCGGTTTCGTGGGGTCCATCTGATACGGCTCTGCAACTGGGGCAAGTACAACACTTTCCGTGCTTGACTCTCAGGGTTGCGAGGGCGGTCGGTAGCAGCCTTCTCATGGGGGTAGTGTGAGGACTAGAGGCTGAGGACTCAAACAAACAACAGGCACAATAGCTCATTGCCCAATGCAGTGCTTTGTTTTAGGAAAAGGGTAAGTACTTTAATCACACCACAAATATACTACACACATGCAATGTTAATCACCACACGGTTCCTACTGGTGTTCTGAGAGTTATCTACACAGAATTCAGTAGGCTACATTCAAGTGCAGGTGGGAGCTATTGATGGGTGCAGGTGTCTTCATCCATCTTTAAGATAATACAGAATCTCCCACAAGGTGGCTCAAACACGGCAGAGCAGGAGACATAAAACACAACAATACCTAGAAAAGTGTTACCCTTTACAAAATGCAAAGGCTATCTTTTTAGAATAAGGCTTGGGGTTTTATTTATGCAATGATCTCTAACAGAAAGGCTTTCCCAGATGCCAAATGAACAACATTCGAATGTATATAGAGATATATAGTTATATGCAGCAATAATAACACACTTGGTAAATGCAACAGTTAAATGAATAGATAATATTATGAAATACAAGCAGCAAATAATATGAGATAAAACTCAAGCAAATATACTGGACGTCCTGCAAGAGATCAGAAAGATATATGTACACTAAATACATCAAATAATTACTTTGGATGTGCAGTCTGACTCATTCACACATCACAAAGAAAACACCTCAAATGACCACAGCCACTGGAACACGCATCTCAATGGCACTAGTCAGAAACAAGTCACCTCACCTGATCGTTCACTCAACATCCTTGCTAACTCAAGCTGGGGGAGCCCGTTACAGCCAGGCAATGGACTCTCGATCAGGACTCAAATCCAGATTGTTGTGGCAGCACGTCTACTACGCAACTGAACTCCCACCCTGGCTGTCAACAACCCTCAGCATTATAGTCTCAAAAAACACTAGAAGGTTCGAGAGTCTTCCCTTGTGCACCAAGGAAACTTATTGGAACTGGCCAGCTTCCAGGCAAGCATTCCGAAGCAGGAAGGAGTTTCCACGTTCCCTTTACATTCTCACATGTTCCAGCCTTTATCTTGACAAAGCTTATGAAAGCCTTCCAGGGTACATTAAACAATCTCTCACAAAACAATCCTTGAACGTGATTAACCCAAGCAACTTGCAAACACTCTGGGGGCCTGTCTGTGCACGCAGAAAAGCTCAAGCAAGGCAGAGTCAGAATTCAGGGTGACATGAGACCATGTCAAAGCCAATAGCAAAAACTTCATAATACTTGATCTTTCAATGTACAACACAGTGCACATTTGTGCACCACTGCTCATAATACTGCACTTTGAGACCAACCAGTACATTCCACACCTCTCTCTCTCATGCTATCAAATGCACATCCCACACGTTCTGTTCTTGGCAAGGCTGTTCCACTATGACAGCTCCCACTTCAAAACTATGAGAAGAGAAACATGGCATATGCAGGACGTCGTACATTCAGGCTAGGATAAAATAACACACCAAAGTCAATTAAAATTATGGTAGTCAAAGGTCATCACAGGGTGTCAGACCATAAGAGTGCCTCTAGCACCAGAGCAGGTTAGCAATTTTCCTGGTTTCTGTGACCTGTAGGTCAGTCTGTATCTTCTTTACTGGACAGTTCTCTTTAAGCTGGTTTAATATATATATATTTATATTTATTAAAGAACTGATCCCCAGTAAATCTCTAATAAAGTTCACTGTTCAGTTCAGACTTGACCCTCTAGCGCGGAGGTTATGGGTATCCTCCTTATACAAGATAGTAATCAGTAGTATCCCTAACAATCTTCGGCCTCTTCGGCAGAGATGGGAGAGATATATTGGCTAAATAGAAGACATTGATTCGGAGGCCGACTTAATGTATCCTTGAGTGGTGGCAATTAGGGTGTGGTTTCATTTAATCCAATTCAAGGTCCTGCACAGAACCTAGATGGACAGGGTAAGGTATATAAAATGGATAAAATCCAGACACCATGGGGTGCCTGCCACAGGGTGCAGGGTTTTACACACACACCCATCTCTCTATAGGAGCCTGTATTACGGCTGGTTTATGACCGTGACACAAGCTCCCATAGATAAAAGTGGGTATGTGACCGAACAGGGTTCGATCGCATCATAATCAGGAGGTCAGAACCACCGACTGGAGGTCGGTCAGCTCGAGTTCGAGACGGTGTCGGTGGGAGGCAACTCTGACCGACATCGCAATAAGCCCCTATATATAAAAAGTATTATTACACTTTTATGCCCCCTCCCACCTAACTTCTAAAGCATAGAATGAACTGCCCCTGCACATCAGAGCCTCCACCTCGGTTCTTGAATTCTGCAAGAAATTGAAGACCTGGCTCTACTGCTAGCACTAACCCTGGCTGGGCACATACAGCTCAGTTTTCAATGTCAGGATAACCTCCCGGGGGATTTGTGCTATAAAAATACACATGTTATAACCAAACCAATTATAAATTAAAATACATATATTTTACAAATAAATACAACTGCTTAATAAAAATATAGACATTTTCATTAAATAAACAAACACAATATAACATACAAATATTAATGTTTATAAACAATGTAAAAACATACTTTATATTTCATAACCATTAAATGTATAAAAAAATATGTAACAAAATTCTAAAACACAAAACATTGGAAATAATTAAAAAAACAATACTAAAATAATTGAAGGAAATTAAATATTCTTGAAACTATACACTTCTAAATGAAATACCCTCAAACACTATCTTATACAAAATCTACAATGAAGGAATGATAGTAACATAATCAAAATTTAAAAGCATTATGAAAATATGAATAAAAATCAAGTTGAACACGCTAATATAAGTACAATCCTTGAAACACTGGGGAAAATACAGTGGGAGTTTTACTATGTGAACTCCAAGCTAACAAATATTGAGGATAATGTTCTCATATGAAGTCAGATATTCTGTCCTAACTCAGCGCAAGAATTATGGAGGAAACTGCACATATTAGGGGGAAGATTTACTATCCTAACTCACGTCTGATAAACATTTGGCAAAATGTCAACTTTGTTGGAAGGCAGGTGACCAGATTTACTATTCTAACTATATTTTATCAAATGTAGGGGAAAGTGCATGCATTGAGGGAGGTCAGATTTACTAGTCTAACTCCAGTCGAAGAAACTCTGGGAAAAGTGCAAATACAGGTGGGGAGGGGCAGAGTTACTATTCTACCTCCAGTTTAACAAACATTGGGGAAAGTGTATATATATAGGGTTAGATTCATAATTTTAATGCCAGTCCAATTAACCTTAGGGAAAGTGCGTACATTTTGTCAGATTCATCTTTCTAACTCCATTATAACAAACATTGCAGATAGAGTTTAGAAGGAAGTAATATTTACTATTTTAACTCCACTTTAAGAAACACCAGGGAAAGTCCATATATGGGGGGCAGATGGCAGATTTACTATTCTAACTCCAATCTAAGAAACTTTGGGGAAAGTGTATATACGAGGGTCAGATTTACTGTTCGAGCTCCAATGCAAGAAGCATTGGGGAAAGTGTGCACATGGGTGAGGAGGGGTACTTTTACGATTCTAAAACCAGTTTGTTGTGTTAATATCACTTGCAGGGTGCACTATCACCTCAAGTTCTCTCAGCACCTCAAGATGATAATGGGGAACATGTATATATTAGTAAGGAGTATTTACTATTTCAACGCCTGTACAACAAAATTAGGGAAAGTTCATATATTTGGGCGGAGGGAGGATGTCAGATTCACGTTTCTAACTCCAGTCTAACAAACATTGTAGAACATGCATACACTTTAGAAGAGAAAGGTCAGATCTGCTATTGTTACTCCAGTCTAAGAAACATTGGGAAAAGTGAATGCATGGGTGTCTGAGTTACTATTTTATCTATAGTCTAACAAACACTAGGGAAAATGCATATATTTTAGTGGTCAAATTCACTATACCCTGATAATATAGGCACCTTTTAGTGATTCTTTAAGAAATTACACTTTGAACAAAATAAAAATCAATAGAATACTGTAAGACTGGAAAAACAAAATATATTTTTTTAAATCTGCAGATTTAAAAAAACAAACACTATTAACTAAAACATTTTTAAAATAAACAGTATCTGTCAAATTCACACATAAAACATACAGACCTTAAATAATGTACTGTGATAGTGGATATGTATTTCCAAAATAAAAAAAAAGATTTTTATCATTTTAATTATGTAAGTTTTAAATTAATTATACATTCATATTTGTTGAAGTTACCCTCCCATTCCTCCAATATGCTAAAAAAACTTTACAAATAATATAAAATGTCTCAAAAACATAAAAAAATATTTACTTTTTAATACTAAACATACAATTACTTTCCAATTAAAACTACATAAATAATACATTCAATTATTAGCCATTTGTAAATATTGCATTTAAAAGACAACCCACTCAATATCCCAATAAAACCCACAACCCAAAATTAAAATGTAAATAAAAAATAATATTTAAACAACATGTAACAATTAAAAGATGTAAAATAATTGCCATGGTAATCAATTAATATATGATTTGAAAAAACACTGCACACCCAATCCCTGATAAACTCAACAACTTGAGAAAACACACATCATGATATTATATTTTTGTATTAAATAAACACAATTTACAACTGCAGGTATAATAAAACTACATAATGCTATACAATAAAAATTCCATGATAATGATATCAAAGTAAACACTAATGTAAGCTTCAATACAATGGAAAAACAGTAAAAAACAGATGTACTTACCTTCAATATTTTGGTCCACGATATTATTCTAATCACAATATTTTGTCCACAATATTATGGTCAGATGATCGTTTTTAGTCAATATTTAGTGACAGCACTGTCCACACAGTCTTGCTACCATGCATACTTTACATGTGTGTGGCCAGAAGACACCACACTCATCCTGAATCAGAAAAAGAGCGTGTTCACCGCTGTAAATATAACAACTGTATGCAGCTGCATCCACTTAAGGTCGACAACTCAAGAAGTGGACTCAGATCAGCCAGAGGGCAGGCTTGTTGCACCCCTCCAGATCTCAAAGCCAGGGCCTGAACCTCACAGTCAAAGGACAAGCCTAGTGCTCTGTGCAGACGCTGAATCAGCATCTCTGAGCCGTGCCGCTGAGAGTCAAAATATCAGCCATCAGCTGGGTAATTCAGGGCAGGGGTGAACCATGCAGGGAACATTGTTTTGTAATACAATATAATGTAACATGGATTTGTGAAGCTCAGAACTTGTCACCCATCTGGGTATCCAGGCGCTAACATTCCCATCTCAACAGTGCCTGTGAACAACCATTCAATTTCCCACACTGCCCCAGTAAAGTACATTTGCAATGCCAGTTGTAACGTTGCCCTCGTAAAACAATAATAGCTGCTCCTGCACCATCAGCAATATTGGCCTCATGGACAAGTTTGCCCAGTGCCCCAATACCAGTGCACACACAGAAACAAATACATCCAAACAGAGGCTTAGAAACACAAGCAGATGCACAGATACACAAGCACACACTCACGGGCTCATAAGCACACAGTCACAAGCACACAAGCACACACGAGCACACAAGTACACACTCACGCCCACACAAGCACACACTCATGGGCACACAAGCAAACACTCATGAGCACACAAGCGCACATGAGCACACAAGTACACACTCATGCCCACACAAGAACACACTCACAGGCACATAATCACACACTCACAGGCAAACACTCATGAGCACACAAGCACACAGTCACGCCCACACAAGCACACACTCATGGGCACACAAGCACACACTCACAGGCACATAAGCACACACTCACAGGCACACAAGCACACACTCACGGGTACACAAGCACACACTCACAGGCACCTAATCACACACTCACGAGCACACAAGCAAACACTCATGAGCACACAAGCACACACGAGCACACAAGTACGCACTCATGCCCACACAAGAACACACTCACAGGCACATAATCACACACTCACAGGCACTTAGGCAAACACTCATGAGCACACAAGCACACAGTCACACCCACACAAGCACACACTCATGGGCACACAAGCACACACTCACGGGTACACAAGCACACACTCACAGGCACATAATCACACACTCACGGGCACACAAGCAAACACTCATGAGCACACAAGCACACACAAGCACACAAGTACACACTCTTGCCCACACAAGAACACACTCACAGGCACATAATCACACACTCACAGGCACATAAGCAAACACTCATGAGCACACAAGCACACTGTCACGCCCACACAAGCACACACTCATGGGCACACAAGCACACACTCACGGGCACATAAGCACACACTCACAGGCACACAAGCACACACTCCTGGCTACACTAGCACACACTCACAGGCACATAAGAACACACTCATGGGCAAATAAGCACATTTCCTCATAATTTTACGGTACACCCTCTAAACACTGAGCATGCATCACTTCGACACGTTCAGCAGTGTCATATGTGGTATACAGGGACCATTCCTAAGGAGTGCGAGCCCCTATCCTCTCAGTAGACGTGCTCACATCTGGATGTCCACTGGGCAGGCCAATGATCTGAGACCTTATTCTCCCACCACCACTTGCCAGTAGCCTCCCTCACTGTCTCAACCTCCTGTTCTCTAATTCTCTCTTTGTCTCTGCATCACCTCTAATTTGACCTGCATGCTTCCTATGAGCAAGTGTTCCACCACATCAGATCTGTCCTTGACCAGTTCAGAACAGTATGTTTACATACTTTCAGGTAAAGAACACCAGCGCTGAGGCGAGAGAGATCATTTAAGTAACGCATTTTATGTCCTCTTTTATTTGTATTCCACCTCTTACAACTTTGTTTCAGCAAAGTCGTATCCCTGTTGAATGATGCTGCATGTCATGTTTTACGCCCCATAAAAATCCCCCATAAAAAAACAATATTAAAAAAATGAAAGATTGCCTGCTGGAACTGTCAAATAAAGGACCCCATAAAGTATGTGGTGGCATGGGGGAGAATAGCAAAGAGATGCAGCTCTCCATGGGAGAGGCTCTGGGGAGGGGCTGTTGGTTCGCTACATTTGTTCTGGATAAGTGACATGTCTCCTTAGAATTTTATGATTACCCCACTGGCACGCAGTTTCCTGCGCATGGCTCATCAAAATGTTACAATTACCCCATTGGCACGCAGTTTCCTGTCTGCAGCTCCTTGGAATGTTATGATGACCCCTTTGACATGCAGATTCCTGTCTGCGGCTCCTTGGAATGTTATGGTGACCCCATTGGCACGCAGTTTGCTGTCCACGCCTCCTTAGAATATTGTCATGAACTGTTAGAACTGGGGGTCTCTAGTTGCCAGAGGTAGGTACCTTTGTCCAAATAGGGACCCTTGCTTCTAGTCAGGGTAAGGGGGTAGACTCCTAAAATAACCCCTGCTCACCCCCTTGGTAGCTTGGCACAAGCAGGCAGGCTTATCTCAGAGGCAGTGTGTAAAGCATTTGTGAACACATACAGTAACTTAGTGACAACACTACAAATGGACACCACACACGTTGTAGTATAAAAATAAGTATTTTTATATAGACTGAACACAAAACCACAAATGACAAAAATCCACAATACTGTGCTTTAAAAATGGTAGAAATAGCTTAGTTCTCTTAAGATGGTAAATGCGACACTTTGAGTTCAATGTACCTTAGGATGCGTAACGCTATACGACGAAAGTGTTGCATGGAAGGTGATGCGTCGGTTCCTTACACGCAAGAACGGTGATGCGTCGGGTCTCTACTGATGCGTAGGGGATGTGTCGGTTCTTCTCTGTGAGGGAAGGTGATGCGTCGGTTTCTTACTGCGCTTTCGTGGCGATGCAACCCGCAACACCGTGATGCGATGAAGATCCGGTGCAAAGCGACAAAGATGGCGTCTTCTTCTTGATGCGACACGATCGTGCACGCCTGACAGCCGTGCGGCGACTCAACGATTCTTCTGAGCCGCGACAGGCCCTGCAACACGCTTCCCGGTGATGCGATGGTGTCTGATGCGATGGCGACACTATCCTCCGGTGATGCAAGGCGCTTCGGCGATGATGCGACAGCTGCAGCGGCGGCGACATGCTTCTCCATTGATGCAGTGGTGTCTGTTGCGACGTTGATCCTCTTCTCCGGCGATGCGACGACAGCGGCTGTGGCGGCAACATGCTTCTTCTTCGTGAGTCACGCTTCCAGCTCCTTGCGACACGCAGTCCCCCAGAAAGCCCAGTACAGCAGCAGGCACTTCCAAAAGACTCTTGGGGAGCTGGTTGGTAGAGTCTGTTGTCTCTGAGGTGTCAGCAGAAGGCAATCTCTATCTCAAGCCCTTGGAGATCCTTCACAAGTTGATGAAAGTACACACAAAGTTCCTCTCTCCTTTCTTTGGTAGTCAGGCAACCACTGGAAGCCAATCCCCCAACCAGCACTCAGCTTAGGGATAGTCTCTTCCTCAGTTTCTTTGGTTCCTCTCCTCAGCAAAGGTTTCTTCTTGTTTCCCAAAAGTGATCTAAAGTTCTGGGGTCTGGGTCCCCCTTTTTATACACAGTTTCTCTTTGTTCTCTGAAGGCAGAGACGCCTTTGCCTAGTCCAAACCAGTTCTGTTCAGTCCTGGAGCACTCTGTGTACATGACTCCTTCTTTCCTTTCACAGTGCAGGGCAGGGACATCAGACACACCACAGGAGGTGGAGCCAGCATTGTGGAGGGAAGGCACAGCCCTATTCAGGTCCCAGGTGCAATTTCCTCCCACCCATCTACATGCAGATCTCTCTATTCAGCCCTGTGCTGACTCACCCTGCCTCTTGGAATCCCCAGCCCCTGTTACTCAAACTCCAGACAAGTGCACAACCTAGCAGATGCAGGCTTGGATAGTTAGGCAAGCAAACACCTACTTTCTAAAAGTGGAATTTTCAAACACAGAATGTTAAAACCAACTTCACTAAAATATGTATTTTATCATTCTGAGTTCAGGCATACTAAACTCGAATTTCTACCTAGTTACCTGAGTCAGTTAGGATTATAAGATGTAATAATCAAACTGCCCATTCTGGCCTATGGAGAACAGATAGCCTTGCAATAGTGAAAAACAAAAATGGCTGTAATTCACTATTAGGACATGCCACACACACCAGAGCATGTCCTACCTTATACTTACAATGCACCCTGCCCTTGGGCCTACCATAGGGGTGTCCGATTTGAAGAAAAGGGAAGGTTTAGGGACTGGCAAGTGGGTGCAATGGCAGACCTGAGACACCCTTTACAGGCTGCTTCTGTGGGTGGCACAACCAGTGCTGCAAGCCTACTAGCAGCATTTGATTTACAAGCCCTGGGCACCCATGGTGCACTCTACTAGGGTCCGACAAGTAAGCCAAATAAGCCAATCATGGAGTCACCAATCCATACATCAATTCACAATAGAGAGCATATGCACTTTAGCACTGATCAGCGGTGGTAAAGTGCCCAGAGTCATAAAACAGCCAACAAAAGGTCAGAAAAAATACAGGAGGAAGGCAAAATTTTAGGGATGACCCTGCAAAAAGGACCAAGTCCAACACAACCCCCTTCCAGCCAAAACGCAGGGTAGACCAATCACTACCTTGATGGGCTTCCCTGCTTTGGGCGATAGAACATGGACCTGGTCCGCAACAGTAGGGGCATATTCCAGTTCTACGCCAATCCGAACCCATTTCAATTCCTCTGTCCATACTCTCAGGGCCCACTACGCTAATCCATGGGGAACCCTTCTCCTCACCTGTGGACACCATCTTTGCAGCACCTAACCTTAGCTTGCTCACAGGTGTGTCCCAACAGACAGACAGCAAGCCACAGTGGCGACTGACAGTAGTCAGTGATGAGATCCAGGCCTTATGCCTCTCAGGGCTCTCAAACCTCAGTGACGTCAGAGAGCAGGGGGCAGTAGCCCCAGGTGCTTGGCACCCTTTGTCCACTCTCCCTCCGGTCAGGTCAGGTATGACAGCCTGACACTGACCCACCAGCCCCAGGTCTGTACCCGGCGGCTCACCCAGAGACTGGGGTGGCCTCTCCCACACCCGGTCCTCCTTCTTGGAGCTATGTACCCTCCCACCTGGAGCGGGACCCCCTTCCAGAATTGTCAGGGTGCCTGTCGCAGGTGTCCTGCACAATTTGCCAACCAGCTCAGGGGTTCTATCCTGCAACTTGGCTTCCAGGTCAGGGGGGACACCCTGAACCTGTCCCTCCAACCTAGGGTCTAAACCCTCGGGCTGTACCGGGGTCAGAGGCGAGGACTCCCTCCCTCTGCACCCCCTTCCAGAGCTCTGCACCCTCCCAACTGGAGTGGTACCCCTAGAAGCTACATCAGTCAGGACACTGAATACAGTTGCCCCTTCCTCCAGGTCAGACAACCCCTGAACCTGGCTTTCCAACCTAGGGTCTGTCCCCTGTGGTTGAACACTTGCCCGGCGCACCAGGACATCCTTGGGAGCATGCATGCCCCCCCTGAGGGTAACACATAACTCATGTGTTGTGTGCTAGTCTGCCTGGTGCAGATCTCCCAACACCTGTCCATCATACAGTGCGTGAAGATCCCCCAAGACAGAAGTGGTGTCACCATGGTCATTCACTGGTGACGCAGTCCTTCTGGCTGGGCCCTGACCCACTGGTTCTTCCCCCTCTCACCCCACAGTCTGGACTTCTGCACCCCCCACTTAGGAGTTGTACTGCCAGACACCAGAACTGAGGGAGGCCTGCTTACAGACACTCCTAGTTCACCAGACACTAGGGGATCCCCCACAAGGGGCAGCCCCTCATGACAGACTAGGCTCCCCACCTGGTGTTCCCTAAAACAACCATCCAGGCTCTTAGACTGGGTTTCGGGCACCTTGGGACACGCAGCCCCACACTCACTCCTTCTCCACTGAGACAGGATGTGAGTACCCACACCCCTCCCACTACACTGGGACTCAGCTGGGCTACTCTGAACCTCTTGCCCACCTCACTTGGTTGGGAGAAGCCTGAGCCACTCCTCTGAGGGTCCTTCCCCAATGCCTCTCCATACCCTCTGGAATCCACCAAAAGGTCTGCCTCCAATGTGAGCTCCCTGTGGTCAGAGAACTCACTCTCCAACATGTGTTGGCATAGCTCTGGAAAACAGGAACTTACAATATGCACTCTCACTATTGGATCACGTAGCCCCCTACAGGGGTTAACCAAACTATTCTTCACCTCACCATCCAGTGCCTTGCACACATACTCCACACCACTCTACTGAGATTGGCAAGACAGTATCTGACTGTCTCTGTCACTCAACCCACACTCTTCTGGGCGGTCTTCACACTCACATTCCAGGACTTCAACCTTGGGGGAACCCCTCTCCCTGTACCTCTCCTCTAGGGTCAGTAGAGTGTCCCTCCCACCACTAGGACCATGAACCCCTGCGTCATTTTCCCCATTCTCCTCAGTCACACTGCGCACCACTGGAGCTACCTCATGTCCTTGAACCTCCTGGTGTATGTTAACCCCCTCCTTCAAGTCAGGCGCCACATCTCTGGGTGTCTGTACTGCTCCCTGAGCACTAGATAACTCAATTTTGCTGCCACCATCTGAGCTGGACCCCACCTCCAACTCAGCAAAGCTCACTCTCTGAGCTACACACATTTCTTGTTGCTGGACTGCGCCACTCATGGCCTCAAGCCTCTCGAGCTCTAAATCAAGCTCCCTCATTCTCAACTCATGTTCCAATTGCATCTTCTTTTGCTCTAGGGCCAATTTCCTAATTTCTAACTGCCCATTCATTTTGGCTAGCTCCAACTCATGCATCCTATTCCTCTCCCTGTCCTCCAGCTCCTCTGGGGACAGGTCTTTGGCAGAAATACTGCTACCCACTGGGGAAATTGCTCTCCTTCCCCCTGGATCCAATGGCCCTTCCAGCTGCCCATCTGCATTCTTATCCCATTCCTCATCCTCAGGGGTATTCCTTGCTTCGATCCAGGCCCTCAGCGCCTTTTGGAACTCATCCTTCTTGGTGAGACTGGTCATAGCAACTTTAAATTTCCTGCAGAAGTGCTTTAGCTGTTTTACATTGTAGCATTCCAGTTTCTCCACTTCCCACTCATAATCAACAGATGCTATGGCTGCTGCTTTCTCCATGGTGGTTAAACTTGGCAGTTCTTTGCAAAAATAGAAAATTCCAGGAAAAACAGTCCACCAAAAGCATGTGGTCGCGTTTTTGGTCTGCACTCACTAGTAGTGTTCACCAATCACTGTATATGAGTCACAAATGCAAGTCCAGAATCCTCACCGCTGACCACCAATGTTAGAACTGGGGGTCTCTAGTTGGCAGAGGTAGGTACATTTGCCCAAATAGGGACCCTTGCTTCTAGTTAGGGTAAGGGGGTACACTCCTAAAATAATCCCTGCTCACCCCCTTGGTAGCTTGGCACGAGCAGGCCGGCTTATCTCAGAGACAGTGTGTAAAGCATTTGTGAACACATACAGTAACCCAGTGACAACACTAAAAATGGACACCACACAAGTTGTAGTATACAAATAAGTATTTTTATATAGACTTAACACAAGACTACAAACGACAAAAATCCACAATACTGTACTTTAAAAATAGTAGAAATAGCTTAGTTCTCTTAAGATGGTAAATGCGACACTTTGAGTTCAATGTACCTTAGGATGCGTAACGCTATACAACGAAAGTGTTGCAGGGAAGGTGATGCGTCGGTTCCATACACGCAAGAACGGTGATGCGTCGGGTCTCTACTGATGCGTAGGGGATGTGTCGGTTCTTCTCTGCAAGGAGAGGTGATGCGTCGGTTTCTTACTGCGCTTTCGTGGCGATGCAACCTGCAACGCCGTGATGCGATGAAGATCCGGTGCAATGCGACAAAGATGGTGTCTTCTTGATGCGACATGAGGCGTACACGTTCGACGGCCGTGCGGCGACTCAACAATTCTTCTGAGCCGCGACAGGCCCTGCGACACGATTCCCGGTGATGCGACGGCGACACTCTTCTCCGGCGATGCGAGGCACTTCTGCGATGATGCGACAGCGGCGGCGACACGCTTCTCTGTTGATGCGGCAGCATCTGATATGACGTCGATCCTCTTCACCTGCGATGCAACGACAGCGGCTGCGACACGCTTCTTCTTCGTGAGTCGCGCTTCCAGCTCCTTGCGACACGTAGTCTCTCAGAAAGCCCAGCACAGCACAGCAGCAGGCACTTCCAAAAGACTCTTGGGGAGCTGGTTGGTGAAGTCTGTTGTCCCTGAGACTTCAGCAGGAAGCAAGCTCTATCTCAAGCCCCTGGAGATCCTTTCCAAGTTGATGAAAGTACACACAAAGTTCCTCTCTCCTTTCTTTGGCAGTCAGGCAACCACTGCAGGCCAATCCCCCAAACAGCACTCAGCTTAGGGATAGTCTCTTCCTCAGTTTCTCTGGTTCCTCTGCCCAGCAAAGGTTTCTTCTTGTTTCCCAAAAGTGATCTAAAGTTCTGGGGTCTGGGTACCCCTTTTTATACACAGTTTCCTTTGTTCTCTGAAGGCAGAGAGGCCTTTGCCTAGTCCAAACCAGTTCTGGTCAGTCCTGGAGCACTCTGTTTACATGACCCCTTCTTTCCTATCGCAGTGCAGGGCAGGGACATCAGACGCACCACAGGAGGTGGAACCAGCATTTTGAAGGGAAGGCACAGCCCTATTCAGGTCCCAGGTGCAACTCCTCCCACCCATCTACATGCAGATCTCTCTATTCAGCCCTGTGCTGACTCACCCTGCCTCCTGGAATCCCACAGCACCTGTTACTCAAACTCCAGACAAGGAATACACAACCTAGCAGAGGCAAGCTTGGATAGTTAGGCAAGAAAATACCTACTTTCTAAAAGTGGTATTTTTAAACACAGAATGTTAAAACCAACTTCACTAAAAGATGTATTTTATCATTCTGAGTTTGGCATACTAAACTCGAATTTCCACCTAGTTCCCCGTGTCAGTTAGGATTATAAGATGTAATAATCAAACTGCCCATTCTGGCCTATGGGGAACAGGTAGCCTTGCAATAGTGAACAAGCATTAAAAATGCAACAGGTCTCGTCTTTGTCCAAGTTAGAGCATTTGTTTTAGCAAATGGTGTTTCTTTTTAGAAGTGTTTTTATTATTGTGTTAGCAGTTTTCAATGTACATAATATGCATATTTATGCATGCATTTAGAGGTTTCCTGGTTTAGATATGCAGATGTATTGTATGTGTGTATATGTGCATATACATGTTGGTCTACATATGTATATAGGTATATAATAGCATAGTGTGCATATATATACAGATCTATACATGTATAAAAGCATATTTTAGTTATATTGGGATGGATATATGTATATATAGTGATATGTTTAATAAAATTGCGTCAACTTTCACAAATGCGAGACCTGTTGCATTTTTAATGTTTGTTATTTTGTTATTTAGTGTATACATATATGTATATATGTACATATATATGTGGAAAGATATATGCATATATATATTGACATATGTATACATATATATCTTTATATATATGCATATATTTTTTTTAATAAAGTATGTTTTATAAAGTATTTTTAATTAAGTAATTTTAAAAGGTACTTCATGGTATTTTAACACCTTTTATCCATTTTTTATATATTTATCAGCAAATTTGCACAAGTCTACAACTTAGACTGGCACACTCCTTATTAATGTCTGTCAGTATAATATATTCAGTCGTAGACTAACCTTATTTTGTACAGATTATACAACTGCATTGATGCACACATCAGATTCCCGTTGAGATAGGACTTAACCGGTGTCTCTGTAAGATAAACACATCCACCTTACTCTATTCTCGGTGCATTAGGGCACAAATACTGTTCCAACCAAACATAGTCAAATTAATTTGACCAAAGCATACAAGAATGAGGGGACATTACCATCTATCTTTTGACCCATCCACAGATCGTGCTGCTTTCATTTTCAACATATGTAACCAAGATAACCAAAGAATCTAAATGTAACGCTTTTTGCACAGTATACACTTCTAGGCTGTCCTTGCACATTTTTTGCACCTCACACTCAAGCACTTTTTTCATTTAACAATGTTGGTTTTTTATTGTTATTGATTTTAAATGTGATCGTGACGTACTAATTAGATGATAAGATAACGTTGACGTTTTATAACAGCATACTAAGTTTCTAAACATATGACAATATTTATCAATATTTTATGAGAGTATTTTTAGTCATTTAGGTGGATATAATATTTTATCTAACCTTACCTGTTTGGTCATTTACGAATGCTATGTCTGTTGTTCATGTCTATGACGGGATTAGCGGAGTATGCTGATCACGTGGTCACGATCTCAATTGCACTGTCACTTTAAAAAGGTGTTCATTCTCTTAGTCCACTGTCATGTGATCAAGGCTCAGGCGAGCCGAAACGCGTTATGGCGACAGAGAAATAAAAACGATTATTGCACTACAAGTTGGGTCCGTGCCTCTCTCTCTCGGAGAATCGTAAGTGGGGAAAAGCTACGGAGGACGAAGCGTGATTTCATTGGTCGTTTGCTTGTCTCGCACGACCATTCACGGACCCCTTTCTCATCAACGGTCGACGGCACAGCGAGACTTCTCTTCCCGGGTGACCCGGAAGTTCAAACTCATCCCGCACAGGATACTCGCCGCTGGACCCCCCGCAACCCTGAAAATCAGCCCGGAACACCTGACGATCTTGGTAGGAGGCGAGTCGGAGGACTCGACGAACACGGAAGGTAGCAGGTAGGCGCTTAACTGGGTATTGCGGGGTGAGGAGGCATGCAAATACTCCATTAAACACAGCCACAAACAAAACTGGTTTAACCGGAGTATCTACGTATTATTGGTCTCATGTCGGCCGACGTGGCAAGAGCACGGGAGGCTGCAGCTACAGAGATGTTCTCGGACGCACTCCCATCAACGAGCAATACGACAGAACCTAGAGTAAATAAAATCATCGTTAACAACTCAATAAGGGACATATTTAAAAAATTGGAGAAAAAAATGAAAGCAGAGATGACCAAGTGGTGGGAGTCTAAGTCATTACAAGGATATATTGACGTCAATAGGATCCCACGCGGCCTGAGGATATTAACGGCACCCAGTTACGAAGAACCTAACCCCGATTTAATGAAGGAATGGGCTGAGTGCAATTTAGAATCTTCAAGGAAACTAACCCTTATCCTAATTAAATACGCGGATATTGACAGAGCCAAGCTACTGGGGGATATTGATGCCATAAATGAAGAGCTGGAAAAGTATGAAGATAAGGATGAACAAAACAAATTAAGAAATGAAATGATGGCCCGCTTATCAAAAGAGGAGGAAAAAATCAAATCAAGAAAGGCTTACAAATTTCAAAGAGACAGAACTGACTATGAGATGGGCCAAATTTTTACCTTTGCCAAACGATATGATGCACTGAGGAAATCAAAATTCCGCAATTTGCAAGCGCCAACAGTCCCAAACGCAATCGAAAACCGCGAGCCTAACACCATCCAATCAGAAGGCAGCTCTGGGACTGGCAGCGAGTCAGAATCGGAAATGCGCTCAGCCACAATGATGGGAGCCAAGTCGAAGCCATCCCCTGGTGAGGAACTGAATTTTTTATGTCAAGAGCGCAGACAAACTCTGCGCCCAAGACCCCAGGCAAATCCAGCTACAACAACTTCAAACGGAGACAGAGGCGCAAGGCAAACCGGAAACGAGCAAAGACAAGGCAAAAGGAGGGGACGGGGATACTGGCGCAACAAACAATAATGGATGAGCAGGTTGAAAATACCATAGTGAACTTATCCAATATTGAACTCACGTCACAAGAAAAAAATATTCTAAGATTGGGTCTTTCATTTGCTCCGCGCAACAACTTTGATTATGCTAGAACAAGAATTGATGTATACAAAGGAGTACGCAAATTAAAGCTAAAAAAGCATTTCCTTATGAACACACCCAACCAAACAACTATGGGTGAGATTCCCACTCCAGAGGGACAACGGGTAACAAATTCTTTAACCCAATCAGATGCACCTCTTTTACAAGTTATACAGGATCTCAGCAATGAAAGCAACTCAACGAACCCAACACTTAAAGCCAGCCCATTCAAACCCAAATCTTCCTATAACCCAATCATGATCAGAGACTCTGTTGATATCTTCCATGAAGCAGTGACCACCCAATTGAAGGAATTGAATACGAAAATACAATCCAAAACAAAGCATTATAATAAAGCTGATTGGCAATACAAGCAATTAACATACAAACTACAAAAAAACAACAAGGAGATCGTCATTCGCAACAGTGACAAGGGTGGAAATATTGTCATCTGGCCAATGAGTGCATACAACAAGGAAGCATACAAACAACTGAATGATCGCACTTGTTACATAAGAACTACTATCAGTGACATGAAGATCACTTACAAAAATTTCCACCTCAAGCTCAACAAATGGAAAAATGCCAGTCTGATTAACAATGATGAATTCAAATTCCTAAAAAATGACAGTCCTACTACACCAACTATATACTTCATACCGAAGATTCACAAAGACTACAACAACCCGCCTGGTAGGCCTATCATCAGTGCCAGAAATAGTCTGACGGAACACACTACCAAATACATCGACTACTATCTGCAGGAGTTCGTACAGAAATTACCGTCTTATGTAAAAGACACCAGTGACTTCCTCAGAAAAATCATGAACTTTGTGTGGCAGGAGAATTATTTACTAATTGCATTAGATGTAACTTCTTTATATACTAGCATAGAGCACACAGATGGCTTAGCAGCGATCCAACATTATCTCGCACAAAGATCGAAGCAACATCTAGAACATAATTGCATGCTGGTTGAAATGACAGAATTTTGTTTACGAAATAACATTTTCATGTTTAACAGTCAACTTTACCAGCAAACTAGAGGCGTTGCTATGGGGGCCAGCTTCTCACCGAGCTACGCATGCCTGCATATGGGCAGATGGGAGGAGCTGGTCCTCAAGCAAGAACACCATGAAGTTGTCAATAGTAATGTCAAAGTATGGCTAAGATATATTGATGATCTTTTTGTTATATGGGAAGGTACTAGCCAGCTAGCTTATGACTTCATTGAAAGTATCAATGCCAACAGCATGAATTTACACTTTACTGCCACAGTCAGTGCCACAGAGATTGAATTTTTAGACACCCAGGTATATATAAAGAATGGCAAAATTGAAACTCGTCTTTTCAGAAAGACAACGGCAGGCAATTCTACACTTCATGCGTCAAGTGCGCATCCTAAACATCTAATTAATAGCATCCCCTATGGGGAAATGCTAAGGATTAGACGCATTTGTAGCAACAATGATGATTTAGTGGTAGCACAAGAGGCGAGCAAACTTCGCTTCCAGCAACGAGGCTATCAAAATCAAGTCATTGACAATGCCATCAAAAAATCCATATAGAAAACCAAAAAGGGGGTTCTGGCTCGTATGGCAGCAAGGCCAAACCAATTATAATGAAAGAACAAAATACAAGCCAATGCTGCGTGTAAATTTACCTACAATTCCCGTGACCTGAATGAAACAAGAACACTGACAACCAATTATTTCGTTGGATTTAATCCTATGAAAATTGTTTTTAGTTCACGTTCAAAAACATTTAAAACTGATACAGTACATATTCATTACACCACATATACAAAACTTAACTTGAAAATGACATTACTGAAAACATTTAGACACCACTGTGTTCATTCGCCCATAGGGCCAACATTCATACCGTTCATACTACTCATGCATCCACACTAACATATAACATACAACAGAAATCTACAATTTGATAATCTTTACACATAGGCCATCAAACCACTACTGTACATAATGATGGGGCTTAATGCTGTTTTTTTTAAGATTGACCGTAGAAAAGACAAGGTCTACGCGTTTCGAATCCCTTAGTTGGCAGGGATTCTCATCAGGACCGACATAGGACTGCAAACAAAGCAGAAAAGAAAGATTTTACTAAGCTGACCCACTTTGTAAGTGCACAACCGCATGGTCAACGGGGGAGTCTTACCTTAGTCTAAGGAACGGAGAACTCAGCCACAACTCTAAAGAAAAAAGGAAGGAGAGCCAACTTGGTTACCTATTTCTGTGCAATCAACACTAGAACACCACCTGGTTAGTAATGGACACACCCATACAACATAGAGACAATACAACCACGTAGTCTAGTTGTTAATAAAGAGGCTTACGGGTGTGTGGAGTTGTGTCTGGTTAACTGAAGGTGGTTCTGTCTAAAATCAGAAGCAACTACGGGCTTTTTTTCAGGCGTTGATTGATTCAAAACGATATCTGAAAGCAAGAGCAACAAGGATTCAAGGCGCGTCCTATCGCCTACAAAGATCGGATCCGAAATATTTTGAAAAAGGTTTTAGAGCGCTTACCTCCGCGGTGGAAGACAATGGAGGAACGTGATGCTGCTCGGTCAGCTGATGTCCCGAGCTGGGGCTTGCACGGCGTGAGATTCGCCGGCCGTTTTAAGGTTCGGTAACGATCAAATTCTCTGCAAGAGAATGGGAGGCTGCATCAGGTGACTAATACCAGGAGAAAGTCCTACGGAGTTAGTACGGTCTATTTGGTGTTGTTACCTGGAGAGCCGGCGTTGTCCGTGTCTCTGTATCTCTGGGAGTAAATCACCCGTTAGGTAGCTGTACTCCTATTGGGGCATTTTTACCCATGTGCAAAAGGGCGGGATCACGAAGGCTTCTGGGAGTCGTAGTCAGACCAACGATGTTGGGAGAATCGGTAGTTAGAGATGGATTGTCAGTTTGCCGCGGCGCCAAAATTAGCGCGTGAATTTGGGGGAGAGCGTTGGTCGGACTGTGTCAAGTGCACACTGGAACGTGTGCTGACTTGTTGTCAATATGCATTCACTGCACATATGACTGGAATGTATTCTGATAGGGGCGGAAAGCGAGGTGGGAAGCGCTGGTTGGACAGAAACCTGTCAAATAGTAAATATGAAGAGTCCGCTAAGTGGAAGATCAACTACACATATGCTATTGAATGTGTCTCATCTGTGGTGGAAGAACGAGATTTAGCTCAGTGGCTGACTGGATGCCACTCATAAGTTGTATATCTCGGAGAGTTCATTCAATCCGTCTACCGACGTGTTAAATTTGATAATGAGCATGGCTTCTCTCTGTAGCAGTTTGGTGTCCAAGTCTCCACCTCTCTGGTCTTGTTCAACTTTTGATATCACTGACCATTTGAAATCCATTTCTGTATGTTTTTGCGTCACCCAATGATTCACTAAGGGGGCATTCAGAACATTTTTGCGAATCCGAGACTTATGTTGCTGGATTCGGAACCTTATCTCCTGATTGGTCTTGCCAATATAAAGTTTGTTGCATGGGCAGCTGATGCCATAGACTACGAACTTGGATTTACAATTGGTGAAACTCTCATGTTTCCAATGGATTCCATTGTGGGTAAATAGATATCCTTCAATGGTTGAGTCGCAGCAAATACAGGTACCGCATCTGTGATGTCCTTTTATGGGCGGTAGGCACAACAAATTTCTTAAATCAGTGCTTTTGGTCTTAGGTAGAGCGGCTCGCACTACGTGGTTGGCTATGTTTTTATCTTTCCTGAATGCAAATAGCGGTCTCTCATTGAATGTGTTGTCCAGGTTTTTGATCAGATGCCAATTTTGATTAATAGTTTTCTTAAACCAATTAGATGTTGGATTGAATGTCGAGACGCAAACCATTCTCTCTGTTTGCGATTTTTCACGTCTTTCCAGTAATGTTTCTCTTGGTGTCCACCATGCTCTTTTGATAGCTCTTTTCAAAAGTTTTTTCGGGTAACCTCTGGCCAGAAGGTTCTCCTTGAGCTTCTCTGCATGTAAAAAATATTCGTCTTTGAATGAGCAATTCCTGCGAATGCGCAGGAATTGCCCATAGGGCAAGTTCTCTCGTAGGCTACGTGGATGGTTGCTGGAGTAATGTAGCGCTCGATTGCGGTCAGTTTCTTTCTTGTATAACGTCGTCATTAGGCATCCATTCGTAGGGTAAACCTCAACGTCCAGGAAAGGCATTTTGATTTTGGAACAGTTCATACTGAATTTTATATCCGGAGTCCTGTTGTTAAGCCAATTGACAAAGGATTGTAGCTTTTGCTCATCACCTGACCATACCATGAAAACATCGTCGATGTATCGGACCCAGTTACTGATACAATCGGCGAATGGGTTGTTGCTATGGACAAATTTGTCTTCGTATTTAGACATATAGAGGACCGCTAGCTCGGGGGCGAATGGACAGGCGTGGCGATGGGCTGTCCATTCGCCCCCGAGCTAGCGGTCCTCTATATGTCTAAATACGAAGACAAATTTGTCCATAGCAACAACCCATTCGCCGATTGTATCAGTAACTGGGTCCGATACATCGACGATGTTTTCATGGTATGGTCAGGTGATGAGCAAAAGCTACAATCCTTTGTCAATTGGCTTAACAACAGGACTCCGGATATAAAATTCAGTATGAACTGTTCCAAAATCAAAATGCCTTTCCTGGACGTTGAGGTTTACCCTACGAATGGATGCCTAATGACGACGTTATACAAGAAAGAAACTGACCGCAATCGAGCGCTACATTACTCCAGCAACCATCCACGTAGCCTACGAGAGAACTTGCCCTATGGGCAATTCCTGCGCATTCGCAGGAATTGCTCATTCAAAGACGAATATTTTTTACATGCAGAGAAGCTCAAGGAGAACCTTCTGGCCAGAGGTTACCCGAAAAAACTTTTGAAAAGAGCTATCAAAAGAGCATGGTGGACACCAAGAGAAACATTACTGGAAAGACGTGAAAAATCGCAAACAGAGAGAATGGTTTGCGTCTCGACATTCAATCCAACATCTAATTGGTTTAAGAAAACTATTAATCAAAATTGGCATCTGATCAAAAACCTGGACAACACATTCAATGAGAGACCGCTATTTGCATTCAGGAAAGATAAAAACATAGCCAACCACGTAGTGCGAGCCGCTCTACCTAAGACCAAAAGCACTGATTTAAGAAATTTGTTGTGCCTACCGCCCATAAAAGGACATCACAGATGCGGTACCTGTATTTGCTGCGACTCAACCATTGAAGGATATCTATTTACCCACAATGGAATCCATTGGAAACATGAGAGTTTCACCAATTGTAAATCCAAGTTCGTAGTCTATGGCATCAGCTGCCCATGCAACAAACTTTATATTGGCAAGACCAATCAGGAGATAAGGTTCCGAATCCAGCAACATAAGTCTCGGATTCGCAAAAATGTTCTGAATGCCCCCTTAGTGAATCATTGGGTGACGCAAAAACATACAGAAATGGATTTCAAATGGTCAGTGATATCAAAAGTTGAACAAGACCAGAGAGGTGGAGACTTGGACACCAAACTGCTACAGAGAGAAGCCATGCTCATTATCAAATTTAACACGTCGGTAGACGGATTGAATGAACTCTCCGAGATATACAACTTATGAGTGGCATCCAGTCAGCCACTGAGCTAAATCTCGTTCTTCCACCACAGATGAGACACATTCAATAGCATATGTGTAGTTGATCTTCCACTTAGCGGACTCTTCATATTTACTATTTGACAGGTTTCTGTCCAACCAGCGCTTCCCACCTCGCTTTCCGCCCCTATCAGAATACATTCCAGTCATATGTGCAGTGAATGCATATTGACAACAAGTCAGCACACGTTCCAGTGTGCACTTGACACAGTCCGACCAACGCTCTCCCCCAAATTCACGCGCTAATTTTGGCGCCGCGGCAAACTGACAATCCATCTCTAACTACCGATTCTCCCAACATCGTTGGTCTGACTACGACTCCCAGAAGCCTTCGTGATCCCGCCCTTTTGCACATGGGTAAAAATGCCCCAATAGGAGTACAGCTACCTAACGGGTGATTTACTCCCAGAGATACAGAGACACGGACAACGCCGGCTCTCCAGGTAACAACACCAAATAGACCGTACTAACTCCGTAGGACTTTCTCCTGGTATTAGTCACCTGATGCAGCCTCCCATTCTCTTGCAGAGAATTTGATCGTTACCGAACCTTAAAACGGCCGGCGAATCTCACGCCGTGCAAGCCCCAGCTCGGGACATCAGCTGACCGAGCAGCATCACGTTCCTCCATTGTCTTCCACCGCGGAGGTAAGCGCTCTAAAACCTTTTTCAAAATATTTCGGATCCGATCTTTGTAGGCGATAGGACGCGCCTTGAATCCTTGTTGCTCTTGCTTTCAGATATCGTTTTGAATCAATCAACGCCTGAAAAAAAGCCCGTAGTTGCTTCTGATTTTAGACAGAACCACCTTCAGTTAACCAGACACAACTCCACACACCCGTAAGCCTCTTTATTAACAACTAGACTACGTGGTTGTATTGTCTCTATGTTGTATGGGTGTGTCCATTACTAACCAGGTGGTGTTCTAGTGTTGATTGCACAGAAATAGGTAACCAAGTTGGCTCTCCTTCCTTTTTTCTTTAGAGTTGTGGCTGAGTTCTCCGTTCCTTAGACTAAGGTAAGACTCCCCCGTTGACCATGCGGTTGTGCACTTACAAAGTGGGTCAGCTTAGTAAAATCTTTCTTTTCTGCTTTGTTTGCAGTCCTATGTCGGTCCTGATGAGAATCCCTGCCAACTAAGGGATTCGAAACGCGTAGACCTTGTCTTTTCTACGGTCAATCTTAAAAAAAACAGCATTAAGCCCCATCATTATGTACAGTAGTGGTTTGATGGCCTATGTGTAAAGATTATCAAATTGTAGATTTCTGTTGTATGTTATATGTTAGTGTGGATGCATGAGTAGTATGAACGGTATGAATGTTGGCCCTATGGGCGAATGAACACAGTGGTGTCTAAATGTTTTCAGTAATGTCATTTTCAAGTTAAGTTTTGTATATGTGGTGTAATGAATATGTACTGTATCAGTTTTAAATGTTTTTGAACGTGAACTAAAAACAATTTTCATAGGATTAAATCCAACGAAATAATTGGTTGTCAGTGTTCTTGTTTCATTCAGGTCACGGGAATTGTAGGTAAATTTACACGCAGCATTGGCTTGTATTTTGTTCTTTCATCAAAAAATCCATGGCATTTGGTAGAGATGAAGCCATAAAGGACAAAAATCCAGTTACCGTCCTGCCCAATGCCAATTCCTCAAATTCTATGAGCACCAAGACTGATGATAACAGTGTGTTCCGCTTAATAGTGCAATACAACCAACAGCACAAAGCATTAAACAAAATTATTCAGCAGAACTGGCCCTTGGTACGAAGTGACCCTGTGATAGGACCCCTGCTACCGCAGAGGGTGTCCATCACATATAGCAGAGCCCCCTCAATGAGGGATGTGCTTGTCAAAACTAGCCCTGAG
The DNA here is from genome assembly GCF_964204655.1 of Triturus cristatus. Classification (NCBI taxonomy): domain Eukaryota; kingdom Metazoa; phylum Chordata; class Amphibia; order Caudata; family Salamandridae; genus Triturus; species Triturus cristatus. Next base: position 1,836,327,430 of record NC_140589.1, on the reverse strand, counting down.
GTTATTGATAATAGCAGTTGGATACAAACCATGAAAGGATTCTTTCGATGCAAAACATGTAAAGCATGCATCCAGGGAGTAAACACGAATACATATCAAACACCATTCAGCGAACATAAGCATGTTATCTCAAAACTACTCACATGCAAAACTGAATTCGCAATATATGTATTGACATGCCCCTGTAACCTGCGCTATATTGGCAGCACTAAGTTACCCGTCTACAAACGTATCCTTCAGCACCTCAGGGCAATCACAAACCAAGATAACACCTACCCGGTTGCACGACATTTTAAAGAATGTCATCTATCTGACAATCGCATGGTAAAATACTTTGTAATTGACACTGTACCACCGAGCAGAAGGGGTGGCAATCGAGAGAACAAACTCAGAAAACTTGAAACTAGGTATATTCTACAATTAGATACCAAACACCCTTCTGGTCTTAACGCTACTGAAGACCTGTACACATGCTTGACTTAACCTAAGAAAGATAAGATTGGTCACCATTTAATTAGAACTGATATAATCAGAAAGATATTCCCCTCACAAACTTAGAATGTTCAGTCTTAAAACCAATTGATGACACTGGTGGCTAGTAAACAATTTTTTAACACACTGGTTTTAACTTTGCTGTCCTATTAACTCACAAATGCAACACATCAATGATTTTGAGTGTGATTCCTAAAAAATAAGCGGTCATATATTTTGTACAATTATTTTAAGGTATTTATAAGATTTTTTTAATCTTTTAACATATTTATTGTGGAATTTGCTCTCTAGTTCGCACCTATCTACATGTCTCATTACAGAAAGTAGGTCGACAGAGAAATGGTATATAATTTTTGATAAAGTATATTTTTTTTAATAAAGTATGTTTTATAAAGTATTTTTAATTAAGTAATTTTAAAAGGTACTTCATGGTATTTTAACACCTTTTATCCATTTTTTATATATTTATCAGCAAATTTGCACAAGTCTACAACTTAGACTGGCACACTCCTTATTAATGTCTGTCAGTATAATATATTCAGTCGTAGACTAACCTTATTTTGTACAGATTATACAACTGCATTGATGCACACATCAGATTCCCGTTGAGATAGGACTTAACCGGTGTCTCTGTAAGATAAACACATCCACCTTACTCTATTCTCGGTGCATTAGGGCACAAATACTGTTCCAACCAAACATAGTCAAATTAATTTGACCAAAGCATACAAGAATGAGGGGACATTACCATCTATCTTTTGACCCATCCACAGATCGTGCTGCTTTCATTTTCAACATATGTAACCAAGATAACCAAAGAATCTAAATGTAACGCTTTTTGCACAGTATACACTTCTAGGATGTCCTTGCACATTTTTTGCACCTCACACTCAAGCACTTTTTTCATTTAACAATGTTGGTTTTTTATTGTTATTGATTTTAAATGTGATCGTGACGTACTAATTAGATGATAAGATAACGTTGACGTTTTATAACAGCATACTAAGTTTCTAAACATATGACAATATTTATCAATATTTTATGAGAGTATTTTTAGTCATTTAGGTGGATATAATATTTTATCTAACCTTACCTGTTTGGTCATTTACGAATGCTATGTCTGTTGTTCATGTCTATGACGGGATTAGCGGAGTATGCTGATCACGTGGTCACGATCTCAATTGCACTGTCACTTTAAAAAGGTGTTCATTCTCTTAGTCCACTGTCATGTGATCAAGGCTCAGGCGAGCCGAAACGCGTTATGGCGACAGAGAAATAAAAACGATTATTGCACTACAAGTTGGGTCCGTGCCTCTCTCTCTCGGAGAATCGTAAGTGGGGAAAAGCTACGGAGGACGAAGCGTGATATATGTATGCATGTATATAGGTAAGTGTGTAGGCCTCCTTTTGTTTGTGTCTCTTGGTTGGGAGCAGTCAGGAGCCTCACACCTGATGCAAATGCAGCAGGGAAAACAAAGGCTCACACTTTGTTAGCACTTCACACATACTTAAGAAAGCTTGTGGACAATGACACAAGCCAATGAAAAATATGGGCAGAGAGTGGGCGGAGCTTCAAGTCCATACCTGAATACAGCATGCCTCGCAGAGCAGCGCATGTACTGCCCAGGCTCGACCTAAAAACAGTATTTGATACCCAAATGCCTCAGCTAAGAAGCTTATAGGAGCAATTGGCTCTCCACTTGCTTACAATTAACAGTACTGATTATAAACTTTAAAGAGAGGTTTATCTTGCACAGAATCACCACATAAGAAATGACCCATCACTAATCTCCTCAGCAAGCAACATTACTGGCATCCCACCAAAACCAACTTGAAAAGGAGAAGCCAACAAGAGGAGATCACTTCACTTCCCATCATTCATCTGCACAGGAAGTGACATCACTTCCTGCCTTCTCCTTACTTCAGTCAACTCCCCTGGGCACCCCCGCAGAGCGCGGACTCAGAAAAAAGCACTGACTGTTTGTGCCAGAAACCCCTGTGCGTCACCCAGCCCCGCATACCATCAACCCCCACACCGAGATACAGACAAGCCAGACACTCGCATAGCATTGGCGCTACACATACACAACCTTGTACACGCCCCACTAACTACTGCACACACCTCTTTAACTACAGAACACACATTCCAACTCATGCTCATTAACGCTCACTCAGCATACTCCATGCACCAGACGTCGCAGTTCGCATCAGCTATGACAAGCTTGACACCCTCCTCATCACAAAATCATGGCGCACACCCACATCATCACACATCCTTGGAACCATCTCCACACAGGCTACAGCAGCCGTCGTGTGGACTGTGCACAAAAGAAGGGAGGAGGCTTTGCTATCATCTGTTAATCATCCTGGTCCTGCACCTTATGCAAGTAACACTCCACACCAAAGCCTCCTTGGGCGTATAAGATCATAATTGATGAATTCTCGGGTGTTCTCACCACTTCATCTTTCAGACACACCCACACCACCCTCTTGGGTAACTTCACCTTCCCAGAAAACCAAAGCTCAAAAACACAAGAGACACCCTCACCTACCTCATCGACACAGTCAACACGATACACCACATCGCTCAACCAACACGCTTCAACGCCACAACTATGACCTCGTCTTCTCAACAGCACCAGCAATCTAATGCAAACCACACATGTTCCGGACCAGACAACCTCACCATCTCTATCTCCCTTCTCAGCATCTATCAACAACAGACTGCCTGGTCTGCAGTAGTTTTTACATCCTGGTGCAAGAGAGCGCCTTGTGGCCGCAGGGTTCAGCCGCACAGGCACCTGGGGAGGATGTGGCCTAACACCCAGAGCGGACGACTTCGGAGCGGAGGATCGGGTAGGTTCGAGTCTCGGCAACGACTCTAAACATCCTGTGATTCTGGCCAAATCACCTATTCCCCCGCTGCTGAGCAAAGATGAATGTGTCCTCGTGTAACACAACTGGTGCTCATGTAAAGCGCTCCGATACCCTCGGGTCGTGGTCGCGCTATAGAAAACTGCATCTGTAGTGCCAAAAAGCAGTAGCAGACAGCGCTTGTCCTGCCAGCCTCATAGACGTGCGCTCTGTCCAGTTTGTAACGTGTCCCAGCAGGAGGCGCTCTGCAGCCCTGACCTCTGCCCTCCATCACCAGGGACCGTCACCAGGGGGGTGGGGATCACTCACTCTATTCTTCAAGGGTGGGCCGTGGCAGGGGCGCCGGACAGTGCTCTCATGCCCACAGCCCCTGTTCTTGCCCTCATTGCTTGGTTAAGGCCTGATCTGCAGTGGTTTTTACATCCTGGTGCAAGAGAGCGCCTCGTGGCAGCATAGTTCAGCCGCACATTCACCTGTGGAGGATGTGGCCTAACACCCAGAGCGGATGACTTCGGAGCGGAGGATTGGGTAGGTTCGAGTCTCGGCAATGACTCTAAACATCCTGTGATACTGGCCAAATCACCTATTCCCCCACTGCCGAGCAAAGATGAATGTGTCCTCGTGTAACACAACTGGTGCTCATGTGAAGTGCTCCGATACCCTCGGATCGAGGTCGCGCTATAGAAAACTGTAAATGTAGCACCAAAAAGCAGGAGCAGACAGCGCTTGTCCTGCCAGCCTCATAGACGTGCGCTCTGTCCAGTTTGTAACGTGTCCCAGCAGGAGGCGCTCTATTCTTCAAGGGTGGGCAGTGGCAGGGGCGCCAGACAGTGCTCTCATGCCCACAGCCCCCGTTCTTGCCCTCATCGCTTGGTTAACGCCTGGTCTGCAGTGGTTTCTACATCCTGGTGCAAGAGAGCGCCTCGTGGCAGCAGAGTTCAGCCGCACAGGCACCTGGGGAGGATGTGGCCCAACACCCAGAGCGGACGACTTCGGAGCAGAGGATCGGGTAGGTCCGAGTCTCGGCAATGACTTTAAACGTCCTGTGATTCTGGCCAAATCATCTATTCCCCCCCTGCCGAGCAAAGATGAATGTGTCCTCGTGTAACACAACTGGTGCTCATGTAAAGCGCTCCGATACCCTCGGGTCAAGGTCGCGCTATAGAAAACTGCAAATGTAGCGCCAAGAAGCAGGTGCAGACAGCGCTTGTCCTGCCAGCCTCATAGACGTGCGCTCTGTCCAGTTTGTAATGTGTCCCAGCATGAGGCGCTCTGCAGCCCTGACCTCTGCCCTCCATCACCAGGGACCATCACCAGGGGGGTGGGGGGCACTCACTCTATTCTTCAAGGGTCGGCAGTGGCAGGGGCGCCGGACAGTGCTCTCATCTCCACAGCCCCTGTTCTTGCCCCCATCGCTTGTTTAACGCCTGGTCTGCAGTGGTTTCTACATCCTGGTGCAAGAAAGCGCCTCGTGGCAGCAGAGTTCAGCCGCACAGGCACCTGGGGAGGATGTGGCCTAACACCCAGAGCGGACGACTTTGGAGCGGAGGATCGGGTAGGTTCGAGTCTCGGCAATGACTCTAAACGTCCTGTGATTCTAGCCAAATCACCTAATCCCCCACTGCCGAGCAAAGATGAATGTGTCCTCGTGCAACACAACTTGTGCTCATGTAAAGCGCTCCGATACCCTCGGGTCGAGGTCGCGCTATAGAAAACTGCAAATGTAGCGCCAAGAAGCAGGAGCAGACAGCGCTTGTCCTGCCAGCCTCATAGACGTGCGCTCTGTCCAGTGTGAGGGAGAGAAGGGGCACACAGCAAATGTGCCCCTACAGCTCTCACTCAGTTGTGCGCCCTTAAAATCACAAACGTATCAAGCATTGACAAACCCAACAGGCGGGGCTTTTGTTGCTTCTCTTTGTGTAATGCAAGCAGATGCCACAAAATCAAATCAAATCAAATGCAGGTGTCTAAACTTGGCTGTCGCACGTTTGCAATAAACATGTTTACATTGTAAAACATTCACTGAGGCGGCTGCTTTACTAGTGGGGTTTTTAAATAGGAAGTCCTTCGGTTGCACGGGACATTGTACTATTATTTGAGAAGGAGATGAGAATAAATCAACACCAAACCCTCCGATCACAAGCGCTCTGATCACAGGGACCTCTGACGTGTCACTCACTGGACTTACTAGAACAGCTTTAAAACAAGCGCTCGCCATGACGTAGACTTTTGGCTTTTTCGCCCGTACCACTTGGACGGCCTCGCCTGCTTTCCTTCTGAAGTAAAAGGTTTCTTATCTTTATGGGGCCATGTGTTTGGCTCCATAAAGATAAGAAACCTTTTGCTTCAGAAGGAGAGAAGGCGAGGCATTCCAAATGGGACGGCTCAAAAAGCCGAAGGAAAACTTCACAACAAGCTCTTTTCCAATCGCTGGCCACCGTTTAGCATAAGCGGTGACGCCAGCCAATGGAAAAGAGGGGCGGGGCTTAAAGCCCCTTACAGAATATACCTTAAAACGTTAAATCTCGCCAGCGAGACTGCGCATGTACGCAGCCCACACTAGCCGAGACCTAAAAATGAAAATGGCTGTAATTCACTATTAGGACATGCCACACACACCAGGGCATGTCCTACCTTATACTTACAATGCACCCTGCCCTTGGGCCTACCATAGGGGTGTGCAATATGAAGAAAAGGGAAAGTTTAGGGACTGGCAAGTGGGTGCAATGGCAGACCTGAGACACACTTTACAGGCTGCTTCTGTGGGTGGCAAAACCAGTGCTGCAAGCCCACTAGCAGCATTTGATTTACAAGCCCTGGGCACCCATGGTGCACTGTACTGGGGTCTGACAAGTAAACCAAATAAGTTAATCATGGAGTCACTAATCCATACATCAATTTACAATAGAGAGCATATGCACTTTAGCACTGATCAGCAGTGGTAAAGTGCCCAGAGTCATAAAACAGCCAACAAAAGGTCAGAAAAAATACAGGAGGAAGGCAAAAAGTTCAGGGATGACCTTGCAAAAAGAGCCAAGTCCAACATGACCCCATTGGCACGCAGTTTCCTGTCTGCAGTTCCTTGGAATATTATGACCCCATTGGCACGCAGTTTCCTCTCGGTGTCTCCTTAGAATGTTATGATGACCCCATTGGCACACAGTTTCCTGTCTGCGGGTCCTTGGAATATTATGATGACCCCATTGGCACGCAGTTACCTGCCCATGGCTACTTGGAATGTTATGATGACCCCATTGGCACGCAGTTTCCTGTCTGCGGCTGCTTGGAATGTTATGAGGACCCCATTGGCAGACAGTTTCCTGTCCGCGCCTCCTTTGAATGTTTTGATGACCCCATTTGCACGCAGTTTCCTGTCCAAGGTTCCTTAGAATGTTATGATGGCTTATTTTGGAATGCAGTTTCCTGTTCATGCCAACTTGGCCGCAGACAGGAAATAGTATACCACTACTTGCAAGCTGCATAGTAACATTGGCACGCTGCTTCCTGTCCATGCCTTCCTGGGCATAGACGGGAAGCAGTGTGTAAAGGGTGCCATGATAACATTCAGACCCCCGGCCTCATATGCCCCTTTTTGTGAGAAAGTATAATTTGATCTCAAGTGGTGAGCCACCCGCAAAGAAAACCTGCATAAAATATACACACGCATTTAAAACACTGATATGTTAGCTCTCACATCTATATTTTGAGAATAGGTGACAGAAATAATGGAATGAAAATGTATTTTGTGATTTGAGTGATGTTTAATTACAAGTATTAGTGCTGCGCTTTAGCGTAATGGAAGTTGAGCTCTGTGAACTACATGAGGGTCAATAATTGGGAACTAATCAAACCTGCACTACTGTAATAAAACCTTTGGACATCCCTACTGTCGAGGATGTATTTCCTCTGGTGACGAAGAAAACAGGGCCTATTTTCTGCACGTCTGATGCATAAATCTACCCATGTAATATTTTGGAAAGGCACCTTGCAGCACAATTGCAAGAGTCTCAGATTAAAGGTGTAAGGAACTAGTATCTGGCTTGGCTTTAATGGAAGAAACAGGGTGGGTTTCACTTGAGACAGTTGCAGCTATGCAGTGGAACACTCAACTCTGGCAAGGCACTGTTTCATTTAATGTATGGGCTCACCAACAACAAGGATCCCATGAGATGGGTAAAGCTCTATTACTTAAGAGAACATGTTGTCGTGCACAACATGTTGTCATGCATAGTTTTCATGCTGAGGTAGTCCCTTTTTAGGTCTCGCCTACGTAGCCCGCATGTGCTGCATAGGAGAACTTTAGCCGTCGTTCAGCTCTTTTTCGAAGCACATACTCGTGCTTGTGGCGGCATACACTTTGCGGGAGCGCTGGGGCGCGCCACAAGCACGAGTATGTGCTTCGAAAAAGAGCAGACTGCGCTCGCACGCACGCACGCATGCACCACTCCTGGTCTTGATAAGTAAGAGTTTAACGTGTTTTCTCAGGTGCATTGTAATCCTTTGCTGATGTGCTGTCTCTCTATCTTAATTGAATTACTTTAAAATAAAATCGATTAATATAAATTAGCAATGACGAGCACAAGCACGAGTGCTTTAAAACAGCTGCTGCTTGTGCTCTTTTGAAAGATGGGAAATTACAGGTTTTCAGAACATGCGGATTCAAGTCTTCACTATAATTGTTTATTTTATTTATTCTGCATGTATTTATTTGCATATAATAATGTAGTATCCTCAGAGCATTAGGAATAGCCACAAATCATTAAACTCTGCAAACATGTACGGGTTTTATATTCGAACCATTGTCACAATGAAAGTTGAGCTTTAGAGTACTCACCCTAACTGCAAATGCCTTGCATTAATGGCTGACTCACTATCACTGACTATCACACTCTCACTGACACTCTCACAGACTCTCACTCTCTCACACTCTCACTGACACTGTCACAGACTCTCACTCTCTCACACTCTCACTGACACTGACACTCTCACTGACACTCTCACTCAGAATCTCATTCACACTCACACTCACTCTCACTGACTCTCTCACTCACACTGACTCTCTCACTCTCACTGACTCACTGACTCTCTCACTCACACTGACTCTCACTGACAGACTCTCCCACTCTCACTCTCACTGACTGACTCTCCCACTCTCTCACTCACTCACTCTCTCTCACTGACAAACTCTCACTGACAGACTGACTCACTCTCACTAACAGACTCTCACTGACTCACTCTCACTGACAGACTCTCACTGACTCACTCTCCCACTCTCTCACTAACTGACTCTCCCACTCTCTCTCACTGACTGACTGACTCACTCACTCTCACTGACAGACTCTCACTGATAGACTTTCACTGACAGACTCTCACTGATAGACTCACTGACAGACTCTCCCACTTTCACTCACTGACTGACTCTCCCACTCTCTCTCACTCATTGACTCACTGACTCACTCTCACTTCACTGACTGACTCACTGACTCACTCACTCTCACTGACAGACTCTTACTGCGACTACCCCTCTCTCACTGACTGACTCTCCCTCACTGACGGACTCACTGACAGACTCTCACTGGCAGACTGACTCACTCACTCACCTCACACTGACAGGCTCTCACTTACTCACTCTCACTGACAGACTCCCACTGACTGACTCTCCCACTCTCTCACTAACTGACTCTCAAAACTCTCTCTCACTGACAGACTCACTGATAGACTCTCCCTGACAGACTCTCCCACTCACTCTCACTCACTGACTCTCCCACTCACCCTCACTCACTGACTGACTTACTCACTTTCACTGACTGACTGACTGACTCACTCTCACTGATTCACTCTCACTGACAGACTCTCACTGACAGACTCTCATTGACACTCTCTCACTCCCTCACTGACTGACTCTCTCACTGACTGAGTGACTGACTCACTCACTCTCACTGACTGACTCACTCTCACTAACAGACTCTCACTTACTGGTTCACTCTCACTGACAGACTCTCTCACTAAAAGACTCTCCCACTCTCTCACTAACTGACTGACTCACTCTCACTGACAGACACTCACTGACTGACTCACTCTCACTGACAGACTCTCACTGACTGACAGACTCTCACTGACTGACAGACTCTCCCACTCTCTCTCACCGACTGACTGACTCACTCACTCTCACTGACTGACAGACTCTCTCTCACTGATTGACAGAATCTCTCTCACTGACTGACTCACTCTCACTGACTCACTCACTGACTGACAGACTCTTACTGACAGACTCTCCCGCTCTCTCTCACTGACTGACTCACTCACTCTCACTCACTGACAGACTCACTCTGACTGACTCACAGACTCACTCTCACTGACTCACTCTCACTGACTGACTCACTCTCACTGACTCACTAACTCTCACTGACAGACTTTCACTGACTCTCTCACTCTCTCTCACTGACTGACTGACCCACTCTCTCGCACTGACTGACTGACTCACTCACTCTCACTGACAGACTATCACTGACAGACTCTCCCACTCACTCTCACTCACTCACTGACTCTCCCACTCACTCTCACTCACTGACTGACTGACTGACTCGCTCTCACTGACTGACTCACTCAGTCTCACTGACTCACTCTAACTGACTCACTCTCACTGACATACTCTCACTGACAGACTCTCCCACTCTCTCACTGACTCTCCCACTCTCTCACTGACTCACTCACTCACTCTCACTGACTCACTCACTCACTCTCACTGACAGACTCTCGCTGACTCACTCACTCTCACTGATAGACTCTCCCACTCTCACTCACTCACTGACTCACTCTCACTGACTCACTCTCACTGACTGACTCACTCTCACTGACAGACTCTCACTGACTGACAGACTCTCACTGACAGACTCTCCCACTCTCACTCACTGACTGACGGACTCACTCTCACTGACTGACAGACTCACTCTCACTGACTGACAGACTCACTCACTCTCACTGACTGACTCACTCTCACTGACTCACTCACTCTCACTGACTCACTCACTCTCACTGACAAACTCTTACTGACAAACTCAAACTGACAGACTCTCCCACTCTCTCTCACTGACTGACTGACTCACTCTCACTGACAGACTCTCACTGACTGGCAAACTCTCACTGACAGACTCTCCCACTCTCTCTCACTCACTGACTGACTCACTCTCACTGACTGACAGACTCACTCTCACTGGCAGACTCTCACTGACTCTCTCACTCTCTCTCACTGACTGACTGACTCACTCTCACTGACTGATTAACTCACTCTCACTAATAGACTCTCACTGACTGACTCACTCTCACTGACACTCTCTCACTGACTGACTCTCTCACTGACTGACTGACTGACTCACTCTCACTGACAGACTCTCACTCTCACTGACATGGGTGTGTGGGTGGGTGTCTGAGTATCTGCATTGGTGTGTCAGTAGCAATGTGAGTGACTGGGCCAGAACAGAACCTCACCTGCCACTTTATCCAACAAGAGTCCACAGTTTTGCACAAACTGGACTACTTTGTATTGGCTAATTAGTAAGTGCTACCTTGTTGGGTAACTGTCCAGTGCAAAATCGACAATACAGCTGTGTGACAGACTATGAGGGAATGTCACCAGTGACCTTATGTGCATGTAATTTTGGAAATGTGCTTGTTCCTCGAGGTCTTGAGCCACAAATCTGTGGTCACATGAATTCTTGCCAGAAAAGACAACAGAGCTACAAAGAGGATAATCTTCACCAAGCGAGAAATGCGCACGGGGCCTTTTGGTAAGCTGTCTATCAACATGGGAAAAGGCGGGAAGACCTTTGCATACTACTAAGGGAAACGGTGTGGGGCCCAATGGGCAGAGTTTGCAGATGAATTTGGGCTTTTGCATACTCTGGGTAATTAAAAGGGAGAACCATTGACTCTGCTCTCACCAGGAGAAAGAAACCACTCGTCTCAGTCACACCAGAACAAATTGCACTGGGGCGTTACAAAGCCCAAAAGGCATTACATAATAGTCATAGAGTCCAAATCGGGTGCAAACACTAGACGTTTTCCACTCATCTACCTCTCTAAAGCAGAGCAGATGATAGGCTCCTCAGAGATCCAACTAGGTGTATATGTTTGCTGATCTCACCTGATCCAAGAGTACGTAGATGAGTGGAAGCAGATATCCATTTTTACTATAATCTCATTTAAAGCCCTATAGTCAACACGTGTCTAAATCCCCATTTGTCCCTAGGGATGAAAAACAAGGGAGAGGCTGCAGGAGATTTGGAGGGACTGATAAAACCATGCTCCAAGTAGGTGTCAATATATTCCTTGACAGGCTGATTCACTTGCTCTGCAAGAGCATATATGCGACTACAAGGTATTTTGGTTCCTGGAACCAAGTCAACTAGGACCGATGAGCTAGCAGTGATTCTGCTTGGCTTTGGCTAAACACATCTTTATAATCTGAATATAGTGTAGGTAACACTATTTCCTTTCCGGCTGCTGTTGCTATTGTATGATGTAAATGAGTGTTCACAGATTCTGCTTCCTGTGACTGTATACATATCTCACAACAAAATCCAGAACTGAACTCTATACTTTGTTGATTTCAATAGATGGCAGGTTTATGCAGGGCATCCCCAAAGTCAACTTAAATTGTGGAGCATCTATTTCGTCAAACTGTATTTGTTCCCTATGATGCACTTGATTGCTCTTACAATGAAGTGTAACCATTTCGCTATGTCTTGTTATAGGTCCTGAAAATAACGTAGTACCATCAACCGCCCTTACCATCTCTGGTTTGCTCTTTGTATAACTGAGGAGATGCAAATGCAACAGATATTTAGACTCAATGAAGTTACCAGTTTCTCCAGAATCTACCATGACCTCCACAATTTCTATTTCTGCCTGTAGGATCAAATGTGGTACCGCACTCTGTAGTGTGTTAGCGATGGGGAACAACCTTTACAACGCAACTTTTACAATGCACTACACTTACAACGCAATTTTTACAACGCAACATCCACTACAACGCATTCCATTACATCTCATGACACTACAACGCATTTTTAAAAACTACCTTTACAACGCATTCCATTACATCGCATACTACCTTTACAACACATACCATTACAATGCATAATATTACACTACACTATCCAACACTTACCCTACTGTTGCACCCCCTGGAGTTAGAATAGTAATTTTTACCCCTATACTATCCAACACTTACCCTACTGTTGCACCCCCTGGAGTTAGAATAGTAATTTTTACCCCTATACTATCCAACACTTACCCTACTGTTGCACCCCCTGGAGTTAGAATAGTAATTTTTACCCCTATACTATCCAACACTTACCCTACTGTTGCACCCCCTGGAGTTTGAATAGTAATTTTTACCCCTATACTATCCAACACTTACCCTACTGTTGCACCCCCTGGAGTTAGAATAGTAATTTTTACCCCTATACTATCCAACACTTACCCTACTGTTGCACACCCTGGAGTAAGAATAGTCATTTTTACCCCTATACTATCCAACACTTACCCTACTGTTGCACCCCCTGGAGTTAGAATAGTAATTTATACCCCTATACTATCCAACACTTACCCTACTGTTGCACCCCCTGGAGTTAGAATAGTAATTTTTACCCCTATACTATCCAACACTTACCCTACTGTTGCACCCCCTGGAGTTAGAATAGTAATTTTTACCCCTATACTATCCAATACTTACCTTAAATGCAATGTAATATTATGCGTTGTAATTGTATGCGTTGTAAAGGTAGTATGCGATGTAATGGAATGCGTTGTAAAGGTAGTTTTAAAAAATGCGTTGTAGTGTCATGCGATGTAATGGAATGCGTTGTAGTGGATGTTGCGTTGTAAAAATTGCGTTGTAAGTGCATGCGTTGTAAAAGTATGCGTTGTAACGTCATACATCCGTTAGCGATGCTTTGTTCAGGGACTTTTTCCAAGTTCCCGCAACATACTCCTGTTTCTGCGGCGGGATTGTCAGTTTTCTGAACCTTTAGTTTTTATCAATTTTGGACGAGTAGGGCACTCTCTGATATGTAATTTCTTTCCACAATAGAGACATAAGCCATTTTTTCGTTGGTTCTCTCTTTCTTCCTTGGACAACAGACCATGGACCCACACCAATTTCCATTGGTTCTGACGTGTCCACAGCCGCACTAGGTCTAGTCTTATAAAATGTTTTGGTTTCTACTCTCTTCTTTTCCCCTCTATGCTTTGTGTGTCTATGATCCAAGCGTAAGGTTAGATTATTTCGCTCAGAACAGGTAACAAGCTGGGGTTCGATCTGAGCGATGATGTCCTCTTTAAGTCCTCTATTATAGAGAGCTGCCCTTTATTCTTCTGGCCATCCAGTTTCTGACACCAACCTATTAAAGTGTGTTAAATATGTGACTAAATCTTTAATGCCCTGCTGTCATTCTAACAATTCCCGATCTGCACACTGAGTAACCATTCGACAGTCACACACCTTCTCGAACTTGCCCTTAATTTGGGACCAATGATACAACAAAGTGTTATCCTCATTGACAAGAGGGTTCGCCCATGCTGCCGCCTCCCCCCCCCCCCCCCCCAGATGTGAGATTAGGAAGGCTACTCTAGATTGGGCATCTGGAAAAGGTTGAGGCCGAACCATTAAATACAACTGTACTTGGGTCAAAAAGATTTGGACTTTATCAGGATCACCACAAATCACTCTAGGGGAGTCCAAAAAAAGCACTACAGGAGGTACAGTTACTGCCTCTACTGGTGGGGTAGAAGCACTCCCTATGGGTCTACTTTGTGTGGGTGCTGGACTAGCAGTAATGTCTAATCAGTTCTGTAACTGATCCACCTTTCATACCAGTGCAATAACTTCTACTCTTGATGCAGTGATTTCCCCCTTCAGCTCAAGCATCATTGCACACAAATCATCAACTGAAGCCATGCTGGTGATACTGCCCAGGAGGATATTAGATGTGTGGGTCTACTATTCGGTCACACCCTGAGATCCTCGGGAGCAGTACCCCCCAGTGGCCCACCTCCCAGCAGTTCCAGCTCTGATATCTTGTTAACAGATGACCAGAGTGACTAGATGGGGTGAAGGGAATTAGAGATGGTACCCCAGGAAAAGAGGCCTGTATTTGAAACAGCAACCAACCAATATAACTTCGACTTTCTTTATACTCACGTAAGTCTCCAAACATTGAATTATATATTCATTCAAAATTGCATGTCACATATACATAGATATATATGTGTGTGTGCAAACAGTTTTCAGCCCATACGAGGCTTTACCAGCAATCCAGATAGCATTTCTAGGTGGTTGCAACAGTGTAAACAACTTAGATAGATAGGCTGCGACTTGCAACTAAATAGTGCTGAGCCACAATTGGCTAAATGCTAGAAACATTAATGTGGTTGGTGATTCTCTCCAACTAAACCATGCTTCAATTTGGTTCCTTTGTCCACAAATGCCAAACATTCATTGGAATTACCCCTGAACTTGAAATGTGGCTGGATTATTTATTGACGTCAAACACACTGCACTCTAGGGCAATAGGCAACTGAAACTACGCCAGTGTGAATCGCGGATGATTATTCTTCTATGCACTGAGTGACCGTGGGGACATAATCTTGACGCTGAGCTGCATGTACATTTATGTGTAACAATCTTAGCCCTGACATTATCTTCCAATTCCAAGTTAGGTTAAGATTTTAATACTTGATCCTCTTTGATCTGAGAACTGTGTGATGTTTGTTTCATATGAATTGACCCTTATTTATATACCTTGGATGTTCTGTACTGCACCACATTTCCACTTTATATAACATTGGGTTACGTTGAATAGAGATCCAGAGCACTTTAGTTACAACATTTGCGATACACCTTTTTGAGGGGGCAGAGTACAGCCACAATCTTGGGATGTATATGCAACCATAAATGATTTGTTTCTAACTGCAACTTGTTTGATTAAGGCAGATGGGGGTTGGATGCACTTGCACTTTATATATGTATATGAGGTTTAAATGTTTCTTGTATAGATTGTTGCTGTATTTATGCTCCCATTTGAGAATTGAGAGATTCACTTTCTAAACGCATGAATAGAAAAAATTGAGTCGGTTGTTTACAGAAGCATTTGCACTTTTCAGTGGATAAGGGAGTTTTATCTAGTTTGATAGTGGAACTAACAATGTACCTTAATCAGTATCAGTTTGGATAATGGCACTGTTGAGGAATTAGCGTTTGCACAGGTTGTTGCACTATTAGCAAGAAATGAGGCACTCGCACTTTGTGTGCATGTAGAAGACATTTATATCAATATTATCATTTATTAATATATTGTGTTTTATTTAATATTATGATTGAATGATAATAACTGACAGATATGTGCCACTGGTGAGGTACTCATGTTAACTCATGATAACACTATGGTTGACAATTACACAAGAGCCCCAGACATCATCTTTCACAACTGTACGCTCCTAGACTGGTTCTACGCACATCGTCTATATATTATAGCCTTATAGCCCACCGTAGCGGGCTATACCGGCTATTAAAAGCCCGCTGCAGCGTTAAAGGCCCGAGCCAAAGGCGAGGGACTTTAACAAAAGCAGCGGGACTTTAATAGCGGTATAGTCCTGCTACGAAGGGCTATAAGGCTATTAGAACATTCTGCCACTAGAGGGCAGAATGTTCTAACAAATTAAACAAAGGCTTCTCGAAGCTCGAGGAGATTTAAATCCCCTCGAGCTTCTAGAGGCTTTTGTAAAACATTGGACTGTTGCTCTGCGGGCCTTTACCAGCCCGTAGAAGCACGGAGCACTCCATTGTCTACAATGGAGTGCTCCACATTCCAATGTTCTAAAAGGTAATAATGGTATATGTTTTTGTAGAAAGTGCATCATAATAAATGATTAGTATATACCTATTTGATGCAAAATGCGAAGTGGGTCGCACACCGCTCGTCATACTAGCAAATAGCCCCATAGGATTCTGGAGAATGTAGTGACAGCGGCGGGTACACCTATGCCACGAGTAAAAAGTTTAAAATGCCTTACCTGGACACGTGTTACGAGGTAATTGCCTCTCGTCAGCAGGGAGCAGGTACGTATGCGGGGTGCTGTAGACTGCCAAAAAATTATCAGGTATAGTACCTCTCACGGCGCGCGGGTGCGGGATCCGGGCTCGTCAACCCATGGCTCAGGGAGCTTTAAATACAAAATGCGAAGTGGGTCGCACACCGCTCGTCATACTAGCAAATAGCCCCATAGGATTCTGGAGAATGTAGTGACAGCGGCGGGTACACCTATGCCGGGGAACAACCTTTACAACGCAACTTTTACAACGCACTACCTTTACAACGCATTTTTTACAACGCATAATCCATTACAACGCATGACATTACAACGCATGACACTACAACGCATTTTTAAAAACTACCTTTACAACGCATTCCATTACAACGCATACTACCATTACAACGCATACCATTACAACGCATAATATTACACTACACTATCCAACACTTACCCTACTGTTGCACCCCCTGGAGTTAGAATAGTAATTTTTACCCCTATACTATCCAACACTTACCCTACTGTTGCACCCCCTGGAGTTAGAATAGTAATTTTTACCCCTATACTATCCAACACTTACCCTACTGTTGCACCCCCTGGAGTTAGAATAGTAATTTTTACCCCTATACTATCCAACACTTACCCTACTTTTGCACCCCCTGGAGTTAGAAAAGTAACTTTTACCCCTATACTATCTAATACTTACCTTAAATGCAATTTAATATTATGCGTTGTAATGGTATGCGTTGTAAAGGTAGTATGCGTTGTAATGGAAATGCGTTGTAAAGGTAGTTTTTAAAAATGCGTTGTAGTGTCATGCGTTGTAATGTCATGCGTTGTAATGGATTATGCGTTGTAAAAAATGCGTTGTAAGTGCATGCGTTGTAAAAGTGTGCGTTGTAACGACATACATCCCCTATGCCACGAGTAAAAAGTTTAAAATGCCATCCCTGGACACGTGTTTCGAGGTAATTGCCTCTCGTCAGCAGGGAGCAGGTACGTATGCGGGGTGCTGTAGACTGCCAAAAAATTATCAGGTATAGTACCTCTCACGGCGCGCGGGTGCGGGATCCGGGCTCGTCAACCCATGGCTCAGGGAGCTTTAAATACAAAATGCGAAGTGGGTCGCACACCGCTCGTCATACTAGCAAATAGCCCCATAGGATTCTGGAGAATGTAGTGACAGCGGCGGGTACACCTATGCCACGAATAAAAAGTTTAAAATGCCATCCCTGGACACGTGTTTCGAGGTAATTGCCTCTCGTCAGCAGGGAGCAGGTACGTATGCGGGGTGCTGTAGACTGCCAAAAAATTATCAGGTATAGTACCTCTCACGGCGCGCGGGTGCGGGATCCGGGCTCGTCAACCCATGTCTCAGGGAGCTTTAAATACAAAATGCGAAGTGGGTCGCACACCGCTCGTCATACTAGCAAATAGCCCCATAGGATTCTGGAGAATGTAGTGACAGCGGCGGGTACACCTATGCCACGAGTAAAAAGTTTAAAATGCCATCCCTGGACACGTGTTTCGAGGTAATTGCCTCTCGTCAGCAGGGAGCAGGTACGTATGCGGGGTGCTGTAGACTGCCAAACAATTATCAGGTATAGTACCTCTCACGGCGCGCGGGTGCGGGATCCGGGCTCGTCAACCCATGGCTCAGGGAGCTTTAAATACAAAATGCGAAGTGGGTCGCACACAGCTCGTCATACTAGCAAA